>NC_137901.1:10221155-10403408 GCF_963455335.1 Martes martes | reverse complement strand
CAACATTACCCAAAACACCAAAATAAAACAAACTGTTATAATAGTTTTAAAACCTGCAAATTATGTAAAATTATTAAAGAACAAAAACTGTCAAGTTAATATTTGTAATATAGTTGGCCATTATTGTAGCACTGCATTTCACTTTTAAATGTCAGAAATGACAATATACAACTTTGTTTTTTCATGGAAAAATTTGATATGTGTACTTGTTTTCTAAAAAGTCTGCCAAAGACTGTTGTTGTATGCAGCATTTCACATTTCTTATCTATTTTTAACAGATTTTATTTATATATCCTGTTAGAAACTTATGGAAGTTAAAATTATTATGTACTTACTATGGAATATACTTGGAATAGCACATGGTAGATACAAATAATTTATAGAATTAATCAAGTTATTCATAATAGAATGATGTAATGGCAAATAAGTTTTTATCTTCAAGTATCTCAAAAAAGAAGACAAAAGCATAATAGCTTAATACAATATAGTTAAAATATGAATATTGTGGGGTTGTTTATAGTTTTAGGCATACAAATCAAAATTGAATGGACTACTAAGTAAATTGTTACTTAGTAACGATTGGTCACAAAGCTTACAACATAAGAAAGAGTTCTAACTCTATTTCAATTGTTTAATATATAGTATTTTCCCTCTAAGTGGGTTGAACTCACTATACTTATCCTATCCTTAGTCCTAAAACACATTTTTCCCTTAAAATAAAATCATTATTCACCACCATTCTTTCTTTAAAAAAAAAAAAAATGGCAATTTGTATCTTGGGTACAAGTATATCTGTGAAAAAGACATTTTAGCCTTTAACAGATGGACTTATTTCAAGTCATTGATTTCAGGATGTTAAAGAAAGCAGCAGAAAAGTCTTCTTGGTAATTTTTATTGAATAGACTCCTATTAAAGATGGGAGGCATGGCAATAAATAACGGTAACCTTTGTGTAGTACAGCTTTAGGCGGTATTAAGGCCAAAAACTTCTCATGGGATTGAAGACAATTTTAGTGCTAATTACCCCTTTTTCTATATGAAATGTTAACTGTCTAAGAATTAATGGAACAAATCCTTTAAACTAATCTAATGTTTCAAGAGTTATGTCATCCTTAAATGTCTTAGTTGTTCAACGATAATCAGTGTGTTTGCCTGCACTAGTTAAGTCCGTGTCTGTTTCTTTTACACTCTGAGTACTATAAGGCCACATGTTGAACTGTGTTTTTCTCCTCCTTGTATTTCTAAAGGGGCACTCGTCCAAGGGCACATTCTCACAGTGAAATGTTACTGAAGTTTGAGATTTGACTGACACGGCATTATAAAGCAGCTTGATCTTTCCACTCACTTACAGAGCCATCAATCCTTGCACAAATGGACATTGAGATGAAACATCCAGACAAGCGTGGAAAATGGCACCTTGTCCCTGTCATAGCTGCAGTGAGTAGAGAGCCCTGAGAAAGCCTGCAGTCGTAGGTTATTCCCCTGAGCATGAGAGCTCTGCATCTGAGGCCAACGAAACCACAGTGTTGTTTAGAATCAGAAAGATCAGGTGCTTGCCTTGCCTTGCCTTCTTCCTTCCTTCCCTCCTCCCTCCCTCCCTTCCTCCCTCCCTTCCTTCCTTTTTCTTTCTTTCTCTCTCTCTCTTTTTTAAATTCTGGAGGCTGCTATTTACCTCCATGATGAATGCTATCATTTGTCAAAAAATTAGTTTAAACTGGAAGACGAAGTCTTAAGATCCCCTCCGCAATTTAAACTTCACTGAACAAAACACATCAGACAATTTGGGAGACTACAGAACAATCCCACATTGTTACTAGGTGTAGGGTAAGCCAAGCAATTCTCAATTTATCAAATTATTTGAAATGATTTTCCACATTTATTCTGATTTAAAGAGAAAAGAGACCATGCTTCTGTGTTATGAAGCACAAATGTAAGTCAAATTATAGGGAAATAAGCTATTTGAAAATTATATAAATGATTGTTTTAAGTCTCATAACTTGCATTAGCAGTATGAGCTGGAGAACACAGTTTACTTAGCCTAGAAGATTGTTGGGCCTTTTTAGAACTGTGAAATCCGGGGTCAGAGATCAGAGATCTGTAGGAACAGAAAGTAGAGTTTGTTACTGCATCTGTTTTGATCCGATTTATGTACTTAACTCACCCTATTTTCTTCATGGGAGGGTGATTCAGAAATCAAAACTATCATATCAATTTCTTATGGAAACTAGACCAACAATAAAACAAGTCCTGGTCACTAAATAGAAAAAAAAAATCTACATGGGACTAAAGTATGAAGTAGTTGTTTTGGAGAAAACATAATCCAGATAGGGAGAATTAGTTGGGTGATTTTAATGGCCATTGTCATCTCTTCAAATAGTTGTCTACTAGAGGGATATGCTTGACCATCATACTAGAAATGTATGATAAACCTTCATCCCTCAGCCATGATGCTAGCAAACTAATTTTTCTCTGACTCATATTTTCTTTAGCTACAGACAGAATACTGCCTTCTGTATCTTGATTCCTTATTAAATTTAATATCATTTTAAAATTAGAGTTTGATTTTTAAGTATTGATAAAATATTAACAGATTTCTACATTTTGCTCTTTCTGCTTTTGATCTTGAGAAAAACTCACTTCTTGGGTAAGTTCCACTAATAACCTATCTGGTACTTTCGCAATGTATGTAATTGATTACAACTATTTCTCAAAAGGTGGAACATGGGCCAACTGCTGAAAATTACATGAGGTATTTTTTTAAGATCCCTCACCTTCCCTCAGTCATACTGAAAGTCTTGTTTCTGGGAGTAGGAGCTAGAAAACAGTTTTTCATGAGCTCCCAAAACTATTACTCTGGATTCTAATGTTTAGTGAGAGCCACTGGCCCAGAATATGTTTGTGGCCTAAACTTTAAAGAAAGTGAAATATGTTTGGCTTTTTCAACAGTGTCAAGTTCCCAAACTCATACATTACATGTGTTAATCTGCTCCTAAATGTTTGCCACAGAGAAGGTATGGAAAAATTTTATAGTTTAAATTGTTATGCACAGAATTACTATCCAACTTCTTTGTCATTAAATTCCTTTCAGTATCAAATGCATCATCATGATGACATTAGCATAATGAAAGGCTTAGGGAAATCCTGGCAGATTGCTGTGGATGTTAGTGAGGAGAAAGGCCCTTTGAATGTATTTTCAAGGATAGAATGGAAGTCTTGGCACTAATTGACAAATGATGCATCACCAGGCAGATATCATCTGGAGTGTCTTTTGTTTTTTAATTTGCTATTTGGATGTGTTTTATTTTTACATCTAGATGGAGAAATTCAAAGAAAATATACAAAAAGGCAAAAAAAAAGTAAAGAAATTATTTGTTAGATGTCTTCAAATGATGAGTTACATATGCTTGAAAATCAACAGACATCTTCTATTAAGAAATGTTTTAGCTTTTAGTACAATATTAAATATAACCTTCAATGCTTCTTTCACTTTTTTTTTTTTTCCTTCTTGCTTCCTTTTATCCTGAACTTGATACAGAGGTGTGGTTGATACAGAGGAGTTTCTGTTACCTTGAGACTAGATTTTCCATGTTCTTATTAATGCTGGTTCTCCTTTCCAAGTGCTCAAGTTGGATGTTTCTTTTTCTCTAGAGGCTTCCTGGATGCCTTTTCTGTGCATCTTTACATGTGCAGGTGCTACTCTTTTCTATAATACAAGCATTTTCTGCAGAGCTGAAGAGTAATTTGTACAAATACCTTAACTCCCTCTGTTGACTATCAGTGCTGCTTTAGGGGATAGAAAATAGTTCCTTCACTCTCGCTCCACATGCAATGACTACAGACAACTTAGTGCAATACCCGCACCTTTCAGGTGTACAATAATTTCTTGGTGTAGTAAGGAATAACTAAATAAAGAAATAAAAAATGGGGACTGTTCTGTTCAAAACCTGCTTAGAATTAGATATTTATCTCCAGTCCTTCTGAACAACTTGACTTCAAAAAAAAAAAAAGAAATTCAGTATTTTAAGGAGTATGCGCAAATGCATTCTAATTGTTTTCTTGCCTTCTGCCTGGAATGTGTAGAGTCTTCACATACTGTGGGTATATGGAACTCAGGCTAGCTAGAGATTTTAAAGACAGCAGTGTCCTGGTATATCTGTGACTTTCTCTTTTCCTCAATTTCCCTTCAAATGAGATCTCTATAAAATTTGACAAAAACTATATCCTCAATGGATCATATATCAGGAATATAATCAGGAAATATAAATTTCACATGACTTTTACATAAAGACTTTGTATGTGTGTGTAAGATCTGTAGATCACACTAGATTGGGATCTAATGATGTACCTAATGACATTATTTTGACATACCTTAGTTTTTTTTTTTTATTATTATTATGTTCAGTTAGCCAGCATATAGTACTTTATCTTTTAATGAGAGTTCAGTAGTGAATAAGAGTAATTATTGGATAAATGCAGTTCACAATTTACCAAGGAAAGAATTTGTTGCTTTGTAGACTGGTTCTCTGAGTCAGTTTTAGGCCTGCTTGTGTTTTTTTTTTTTTTTTTTCTCATATCTACTGAATGGCAATTTCTATCTGCAGAATTTCATTTTCTTAATAATTCCCAGTGTTTTTTTTAAAGATTCATTTGTTTTATTTTATTTTATTTTATGAATTTATTTATTTACTTGACAGACAGAGATTGCAGGTAGGCAGAGAGGCAGGCAGAGAGAGAGGGGGGAAGCGGGCCCCCCGCTGAGCAGAGAGCCCGATGTGGGTCTGGATCCCAGGACCCTGGGATCATGACCTGAGCCGAAGGCAGAGGCCTTAACCCACTGAGCCACCCAGGTGCCCCCATTTATTTATTTTAAAGAGAGAGTGAGCAAACTCGAGTGGGCAGTGGAGGGGCAGAGGGAGATGAAGACAAGCAGGCTCCCCACTGAGCAAGGAGCCCCATGCATGGTTGGTTCCAGGACCCTGAGATAATGACCTGAGGTGAAATCAAGAGTCGGACATTTAACCAACTGAGTCACCCATGTGCCCCAAATCCCAGAATTTTTTTTCACCTGAGCTTCTTCCTCATATCCTGGTTTTTCTTGTTATCTGCCCCTCAAATTGGTACCTAGCTAACTGCTGCTATGGACCGTGTTATTTCACACATATCTCCAGCCCATCCTGGTTAGGAAACAGCCAGACCTGCATTTGGACTCTTTTTCTTGTTATCCAGAGCCCTGCCACCATAAAGCAAGGACATTAATCTAAGCCCAGTCCCTTCTCACCCCAAAGAGAGAATCTACATTTGAGTTACTATGCATATAAGAGCAATTACCATTAACTGAATGCCGGCTCTGTCTCAGCACTGCTGTAGGCACTGTGGTCACAAAATGAGCAAAACTCACAAAAACCACTCCCCTGGAATATAGAGTCAAGTTTGGGGAAAGCAGACAAAAAACTAATACACAAGTAAATAAATATTAATTTTCATAATTAATATCATTCTTTATTACATATTATATTAATAATCACTAATTATTAACATTATTCTACATGGAGAACATAGTACATGGTTTGGGGACGCCACATGATATATGAGAAAATTTTGAAAAGCTTCATACACAAACCACTGAGCTGAGAGGGCTGAGTCACATCAATATCCAAAGGAAGGGGTATCAGATGGATAAGATAGGAAATTCAAAGGCAGTAAGGCTAAAACAGAGTATCAACTAGAAAAGGAGAAAATGTGAAGATGATTTAACAGAAAAGACGATGCATTATCTCTTCCATCCACCATGTCCTGGCTGAGCCCCTGCAGTGATATTGCTTGTTGATCTCACTAATGCTCTCCTCATGAGCTTCATACTTACTATGACTTGAATTATTATTACTCTTGAGTGCATCAAGTTTATCTCTCACCTTGGTGATCTGTTAGAAAACAGAGTTTTCTGACTTGTAAGGATATTAATGGTGCTGGTTTCTGAGTTCTGTAAAACTAGTCTGCACAGAAGCAATTCCTTATTAGTAGGTGTCCTTCAGTACATTAAGCAAGTGAATATTTAAATTCCATATGTAGACTTCTAGGTGACAGTACTGTTAAAGATGCAGGGTCACTGCCTAGGAGATGTTCACTCCATTCCCATAATCTGAATGTCCACATTTTGCATAATCATAAACTCTGTTCAGCCTGAGGTCTTGTGGTTCCCACTCCCACCTTCACCAAATACAGTCACAGGAAATGTGGAATGCCACATGCACCAACATGTTTCATTTTATACTTAATTTCACATCTTTGTAGTTGTGTGCATATACAACATATATTTAACAAATTCAAGGGCTGCTTCCAATAGCCCATGTTGCTAAAATCACTCTTGATTTTATTTAAAAAAAATTTTTTATAGGGTGCCTGGGTGGCTCAGTCATTAAGCATCTGTCTTCAGCTCAGGTCATAATCCCAGGATCCTGGGATCGAGCCCCACATCGGGCTCCCTAACCCTAACCCTTCCCACTCCCCCTGCTTGTGTTCCCTCTCTCACTGTGTCTCTCTCTGTCAAATAAATAAATAAAATCTTTAAAAAAAATTTTAATTAAATAAACTGTGCCCAATGTGGGGCTTGAGCTCACGACCCCAAGGTCAGGTGTTGCATGCTCTACTGACTAAGCCATCCGGGCACCCCAAATTTCCCTTGGTCTTAGAGTTTATGTAATTATAATTTATGGAAATGAATTTATGTAAATGTATGTGATCAGATTATATGGAAAGTGACAGAGATTAATTCAGTTTTGATTTAAAGATTATTAATTATATTTTATTTCAAGTTAGCTAAATCTTATGATTTTGTTTCCCTATAAGTAAAACTAGGACAATGTTATTTAACTCACAAGGTTGTTAGGAGGAATACAAATTATATATGTGAGAGTATTTGATGTGGCTGTTAGCAAAAGTTAAGTATTCAATAATGTCAATACTTCTTCCTTTTTTAAAAATGCTAACTCAAGATTTATTTATAGAAAATGCAAAAAGTTCTGTGATTTTGGGATTTATGAACCAATGTATATAGCAATCAATTTTGTAAAAAAAATTCTCAGAGTTGTGACTATGCATAAATAACGAATGGGCAGATGAAACCTTTTTGGTTCTTTTACTTAAATAAGAAGAAAAGTGTTTAAATATAGTAAGACTTTTAAAATTCATTTCTAGTTATTATTCTTCACACATTAAAAAACCGTAATTATATAGTACATATCATGAGGAAGGGATGGTATTTTTAAATGCTTACTAAAATTATCTTAATTTAACAAAGAAAACCAGGAATCAAAACTAGGTTTAGAGACTATGTTAACTTTAAAGATTGCCCATGATTTAAGGTTGGCATAACTGAAGAGTGTTATCTAGAAGTCTTCAAATATGATTGATAGTAACATTAAAGAAGTCTTTCATCTTGAACTTCAAAAAAAAAAAAAAATGGCACACTGAGAAGAAGGTAGGGCATGAAGCTGTCCCTAGAAAATCAGAAATTCTCAGGACTGTGAGCTCTTAACTTCACAAATGATTAAATAAAATCTATGACACAACACTTCTAATATTTGTGTAATAGCATAGTATTACTAAGGGCTTTCTTTTCAGAGATGTGTTGTTTAGACTTACATATCTTAAAACACATGATGGTTTTGAACCTGTAATCCTGAGACCATGGGCTCAGTAAGGCAATGGTTTTATTTTCTTTTGATTTGTTTTTCTTCCCCCGACTCAGAAGCTTTTATTAATCTCACACCCAAGGGATACAGTCTTTTTGATCATTTGTGTTTGCTTTGCCTATGTAAGCCTCATCGAATGAAAGTGCTTGTGATTGACAATAAATATGTCACCCCACTAGGTATAGACTGTGGCATTCTCCAATGTCCTCAATCCTGGATAGTAGTACAAAATAAGAAGGCTACTTTGATTACTGGTTTCTTAATGACTAATACAAAAACAAATCTGCATGAAAAGAAAAATGCTATTTGCTATTAAGCAGAGAGCCCAGTGAAGGGAAAATACCTTTAGCAAATTTCCTAGAGGAAGTGACTGCCTTAAACTTTTTTTTTTTTTTTTTTTTTTTTGGTGAGTTGTATTATCTAACCCAAGAGAAAACCACTTGACTTTGTGAACAAGTGTGATACGCATGTTGGAGGTCTAAATTTAAGAGCCATAAGAAAACTTTATCAGTGTTATTTGCCCCTTCTTCCCTGTAAAGTCAATGGAATTTTCAAAATACCTAATAATTCTAAATAAGTCATATAACAGCAATAATATAATACTAAGTATTTTTTTCTTTGAACTGGGTCATGCAAAGAAAGAATGCGTTCACATAATACTAACCCAAGAAAGAGCATGCTTTGATATTTTTAGCAACAGGTGAAATCAGCCTACGCTCTTCACGTAAATGTGCCCCAAGTTTTAGTGAGACAGTCACCCCAGTAGGCAGGAGAATAATATTAATTACGTGATATTGTACCATGCATATAGAGACCTCTCACTTAAGATTTGCTAAATAATAAACTATGAAACTGAAGAACAAGTATTTAATGAACTACCATTAAGCTGATGAGGCTCAGGGAGTCCACAGGTTTTAACTCCTCTGATGATGTGCTTGTCTCTCCTTTGGGGTGGTTTTATCACATTGGTCTACACCAAAAAAAAAAAAAAAATCTGGAAGTTTATCAAATGTATACATTCTTTTTTTTTTTTTAAAGATTTTATTTATTTATTTGACAGACAGAGATCACAAGTAGGCAGAGAGGCAGGCAGAGAGAGAGGAGGAGGCAGGCTCCCTGCAGAGCAGAGAGCCCAACGCGGGGCTCGATCCTAGGACCCTGGGATCATGACCTGAGCTGAAGGCAGAGGCTTTAACCCACTGAGCCACCTAGGTGCCCCTCAAATGTATACATTCTTATGTCTGCTTTATAAGTATATCAAGGATTCTGCTTCAAGTAACATAAGGAACCACACCTGGAGTAACATTGACACAGGATGATACTAGGCAGACTTTGGTGAATCCCACCTATTCCACCAAACAGCCCTTGACCTTGGGCATGTCATTTAACCTAAGTCTAGTTTTCCTCACTGATAAAAGGGATGCACATCATAATACTATTATAAGGACCAAATAAGAATATTTTAAAATGACTATACATTTTACAGTCAATAAATAGATTATTGATTTGTATATTAGTGATTAATAATAACACATTAATAATTAGCACAATATTAATATAATTTCATAGTTGATGTTATATATAAAAAGTTAACACATATTTATTAAACACCTGCTGTATAGCAAGCACTATTCTTTTTTCTCAAAATAAAATGGCTCAAAATTATCTTAGGGTTAATAAGCCAAGCTAGTTAAGGCTTAGTGACTACCACCAGGGAAGCATGTCTTATTGGAGGAAATGAAAAGTTTATATGACTTTTTAAAAAAGATTTTATTTATTTATTTGACAGATAGAGATCACAAGTAGTCAGAGAGTCAGGCAGACAGAGAGAGAGGAAGGGAAGCAGGCTCCCCGCTGAGCAGAGAGCCCGATGCGGGGCTCGATCACAGGACCCCGAGATCATGACCTGAAAGCAGAGGCTTAACCCACAGAGCCACCCAGGTGCCCCAGAAGAAGTTATATGATGTTTTAAGAAGAGATTAATCAGTTTCCAGGTGGTGGTGGATAAAGAACAAGTTATGCATTGCCTCCAGCAAAGTCAGTGAGGAACATCTATTTACTGAGGATGTTTGAGAGCAACTGAAAACTGCAAAGGCTGCCGTTATAATTTGATGTGAGCATTAAACATGTTTCTGTTAAATTAGGGAGTATACTTATCAGAAGCAATATTTTGAATTGGTACACATAGTGAATTAATGGAAAACATTTAATTTAACTTTTCCCAGAAACCTTGATTCCTTCTTTGTAGGAAGTCAAGAATGATGAATGGACCTGGACTTCCTCATGAAATAATTCTCTTTCCCTTGGTGGCAAAGAATGATATTTGAACATTCATGTTATGGACTTATTTTCTATTATGTGTATTTCCTAAATCTTATACAACCTCATGCTCTCCCTATCTCTTCTTATGCTATTCCCCAAAATATCTCTCTTCTGCAATTGAGAAGCCACTTGATGTAAATCTTAATTGCCTTTTAATTCCTAATTTGATAAAAGGGGGTTTCAAAGCCCTCATGACTTTGGACCTTAAAATACTGTTCATGTTTTTGTTCAGTAATTTCAAGAAATTTATCAATTTCTGATATAATTTGAATAATGTTGATTTCTAAATACATATTTTAAACTCAAATCTCACCCCTGGGTTTCAGAAATATAAACTCAAATTCTAATGCATATAATTGGCCAGTTTTCACTTAATGCCTTAGATATTATCATGCCTGAAATTTAACTCATTATCACCTCTGTGAATTGTGTTTTTCTAACTTGCTTAATGCCCCAAATAAAATCTATTACAGAGTCTTTTGCTTTTAACTTTTATTTCTAGAATTTTGTTTGTTGTGTAATTTCTATTTTTCGATCTCAGTTTAGAACTTCGTAATCTCTTATTTGAACTCTAACAACGTGCAAAAACATGCCAAATTCTTCCTCCTTACAGCATTTTCCTCTCAAATGCATGCTCTGAAACTTTTATCCATGTCGTGATACTATGTATAAAACTTTTTGTATAAAACCTTTGGTATAAAACCTTTGAATAACTTCTTGACTATGACTGAAAATATTCCGAGGACAGTTAATCTGGCTCTTTCTCAGTCACTCTCTAACTTCTGCGTGCACTCCAACCCAGTTGATATTTTAGGTTTGTTTGTTTCACATTCCTTTTTTGTTTCTGTCCATGAGCTGCCTTCCACTGTATCTCATAAGCCCAGTATCTTCATTTGGCCTAGGCCTACTTATTTTCAAGCCTTAGGCTACAAATTTCCTCTTCCAGGAAGCTTTTCCTTACTCAGCCCAATAAGCCTTCCCTCATATATCTGGGCACATTAACTCTTTCCTTGTGTTCACTACACTGCTCTGTAATTATCAAAACAGAAAGGACTGGCTCTGCCACTGAATTAGCTTTAGAATGATGTAATCAAGTTACTTAAATGTTTAAGCCTCAGTATTCTTTTTTTCCAACTAATCACTCAAAATGTACATGGTTATTGTGAGGATTAAGTAAGTGTGTGTGTGTGTGTGTGTGTGTGTATACATATATGTATATATACACATATATTTTTTTAAGAGTTTATTTATTTGAGAGAGAGTGCAAGAGAGAGCGTGAGTTTGTGGGGGGGGCAAAGAGAGGGAGATTCAGATTCTCCACGGAGCAGGGAGCCAACCAAGGCAGGCTGGATCCCAGAGTCCCAGGATCATGACCTGAGCCAAAGGCAGATGCTTAACCAAGTGAGCCACCCACGTGCCCCCAAATCTGACTTGTATTAAGGAATCAATAAGTGACACATCGATGTGGTGGTGAATGAATTAATTCTGAGTGACTCTGATCACCATTCTTCATTATTTGGCTAAATTTATGTCTGGTTCTTTTCTGGTCATTAATAAACCTGTTGGGTTTCTTGTCCTCAGGGAATCAGTTCTCCTTTTTCACTGAGGACAGTCAGTCCCAAAACAACCATTTTCTTCAAGCCAAATATGATGCTTAATGGAGTCTATGTCACTGTGACCTCTTTGCTGTACATTTTTGGCCGGCCAAAAATTGTAGACAAACACACAATTCCTGTGAAGAATGTAGTTTACTGTTTGAAAGCTACCATTGTCAATGATGCTCAAAGAGTGTGTGATAAATATCAGCCCCTGAGCAGTAAGAGAGATTTAGAAATGTCTGTCTGTCTATCTATCTATCTATCTATTGATCTCTATTTTTTAAATAACACACATAGTACTTCAAAGTTATTTTAAAATTTATTCTACTTTGGAAATTTACAATATTGTTTTAATAATATACTTATGGGATAAGTGAAAAGTGGCTGATGACAAGCAGAATTTACAAGAAATGGGATTAGATATTCATTTAACAGGACTCTCATTTCCTTTTCTCATTCTTTATGTGGATGTGCTGGGAAGCTTGTTATATTTATGAAGAATGTATTGGTATGGAATATATAGACACAATCACATTAAAAGTAATGGAATGGGATTCCTTTTACCATTACTCTCAATGAGATAATTCAGTTTTACTTGATAAATGGATATACCATTCTTGATATTTCCTGCCATATATACACACATGCACACGTACTTTATAATTTACTATAGATGGAGCAGAAACGTCTGATGTGTGTGGTAAGATACATGCTTTTTTTTTTTTTTTTAAAGATTTTATTTATTTATTTGACAGACAGAGATCACAAGTAGGCAGAGAGGCAGGCAGAGAGAGGAGGAAGCAGGCTCCCTGCTGAGCAGAGAGCCCGATGCGGGGCTTGATCCCAGGACCCTGGGATCATGACCTGAGCCGAAGGCAGAGGCTTTAACCCACTGAGCCACCCAGGCACCCCAGATACATGCTTTTTGATCCTTTTTTTTACAAGTCCAGATCCACAGCTTTTATTTATTCCTTCTTTGCAGTTTTAAATGGGAAGGTAGAAACTGTTTTCCTCAGATAAAGTATTTTAAATTACTCTTTGAAGATATTTCTTACTATATTATTGAGCAACGATATTTTATTCTTCTTATACTCTGTAGTGATTTCTTACGATAGGATATATTCTCCTCTAGCTAACCTTTGACGGCAAGCTGTCAAGCAGTGATAGTCTTGCCTGTGCTTTGAGCTCTCCTTGAGTATGTGGAAGAGTGGAGGTGCCTCAGAGTCGCACATTTACTGCCATCTAGTGATTGAATAGTAAATATATCCTGCATACTTCAGTTACTATTATTTTATTTTTTTTACCATAGTGACACTGAACCATGGGAAACTAATAAATGTGAATTTAGAAGTCATGTAGACTGGTACAAGAAAAAACCCGACCCTCAAAGAATAAAATCCCATCAACACTGGGGTTGAACCAGGATTGGTATCTGCTCTCTGAATACTTCCATTTAGTGTTTTTTACCTCCACTCATCTCACCTTCTGGTATGAATAAGTGTGCCATCTTTTCCTTAGCTATTTCATTTCTAAAGATTTAGAATGCAGAATTTTCCCATGTTGCTGTTCTGTATAATGTCCAGGAAATTTATAAGCATTTTTCAATTATTAAGCAACAACCACAATCACAAGATTTTGTGAGTTTATATACTGAAAATAACCTCACCAAAGAATTCAAATATGTTTTATTTAAAGAGATACAGTAGAGTTGTGAGAATGACTCTCAGCTTACCCTCATCAGTACTTAAACATCTCTAGCTACTAGTCCAGTAAGATTTTTAATTTATTTGATACACAGTTATTGTTGCAATGTTTTAGTGAGGAATTTTCTTAAAGACAAAGCGTCGCTCTATATTAAGTGCCACTTGAAAAAAAATCTAATTGATACAGTACAGTTCATAGCAGACATTCTTACAAAATATTCTAAAAATAAAATAATAAGTGTTTAATTTGTGTATAAATAGATTAGGTATAGGTACAAAATTAAATCATATTGTTTAGAATAATAGACATAGTATTTTAAAACTCCCTTGTCTTTCACAATTTCATATATTCTGTTTTATTAGTCCTATGCAAGTGTTTCAAACTTCTTTATCCCTCTCCATGTACTTGAAAATACATCTAATATATATTTGAAAACATGCTTCCCCATACACTTCACCTAATCACTCTGCTTTCCCATATTCCTTTTTTTTCCCCCCCTCCAGTAATCTGATTTATGCTCTGGAAATGAAGAGAATGACAGCAAGCATTGGGATATCTGCCCCCTTGAGGAGAAGCTAGTAGTGTAAGGTAGCAATGGTGTCTGGCAACTTTTCCTCCCAAACTGATGGAAGTAATTTTGTTGTTAATCATATGGCTCTCAGATGAAGTGGAGCTGATGCTACATGTCACTGAATTTGTCTACAGAATCAGCCATAGGCAAATCAGTGATGTAGATATAGTGGTGATTCTCAAAGTTTGTGTGGACTTGAATACACTAGAGATTTCAATAAATTCAGTCAGTCTTGGATAGAGTTCAGTATTCTGGTTTTTAGTAAGTATCCTTGGAAATTCTTAAACAGTTAGTCCCCAAACTATGTTTTTAAAACACTATATTGCTTTTTTTTTTTTTTCTTTTTAATTGGGCTGTCAGTTAGCCATCCCTTAAGCCCTCCTGTGGCTTCTACATCTTAAGGAATATAATCGGCAGCTTTTTGTCTCACAAAAGACAGTAGCTGAGAGTTACGTTTACATTATAGTACTAGGGACTCAAAACTCCTGGAAATTATTGCAGAATTAGAAGCTGAGAAGCCAGATGAAAACATGATGCTCAGGGACATGGTCTCAAGATCCAAATCACGTAGGACCACTTTCATCCTCTGAAACTCAGTTGATGTGTGGTATTGGACAAGATGCATCCAACCTGTTTACTCTAATAGAAGTGCCTCTCAGAATGGTTTAGAAAATTAAATGAATTAATGTGTATAAGTTCTACCACTACACACTGTTTTATTTATATTAAAATAGTATTTTAGTTAATTAACATGCTTAATTAGTGAATTAACATTTTACTGACATTTATTTTATTTTAATTAAATCAAAATATGTTTCTGAATTTGTTTGCGTGACTGAATACAAACCAGTTGGTTTGGCTTTTGATTCTTTAGTGTAGGAGACTGTGGACAGCCTGAAGACTGTCTGAGGTCTCACCTGTGGGCCTAAATCATGGAAACTTTACATGGAGGGTGGCCCCAAGTCCCTTCTTCAAATGTATCTAGAAACCACAAATATTCCCATTGTTTATTTTATAGAAAAATCATTTTTCTTATGTTACTTTTCCCTCATATATTAAGTTTGTAAATACTTGGCTTTTTAAAAGAATGTCTTTATGTATCATGTAATTTTCAACAGAGATTTGTTATCTCAATATAGAATATAACTTATTTTATTTAAAAAAATAACTCCCAATACTGTGATGTAGTAGCTTCTGATAGCATTTTCTCTTGAGTACATTTTCTGAGCATATATAAGATAATAGAAAATTCTTCCAGTAATCAATTAAATATGACTATTAACATGCATATTTCCCCAAAGTATTCACTATGTAATTAGTGTTCGGGTCATGTAGAAAATAAGTCATTTCATTTCTCTGACTATTAACCATGAAAACATTGATAAGATGATATTTACAGCTATAAATCATATGAATAATTTTCTTTAGAAGAATAGAGAAAGCCAAACACATTAAAAATGTAACTTGTATAATTTTAAAAATAACTCTTGAATTCCATTTACAAAATTGAAAATACTGACCCCTATAATAGGAAGTTAATCACTATCCATTAATCTTTTCTATGGATTGCTGGAGGTAATCTTAAAAATGTAAAATGTCCTCTAGTTTGAAATTCTAAACCTGACAAATATTTTAGCAGTTCAGCATTCCTGATGTTAGCAGTATAAGGGCAATGCCATGAAAATTAGCAATATACATATTCAGGGTTGTCATTCCAAATGTATATATGTTTTGTGATTACCTACCATAGTATTTTACAGACAAAAAAGTGGAGATGTGAAGCAAATTGACAGTTCACATTTGTGATTGGAAACCCAGTCAGTGACCATAGGCAGTCTTTTCTCTGAGAAGCTATAGGAATTTATCTCTACTTGATGAGTGGTAAGTTATGATAGGATATGAAGACGTTTAGAAACAGCTTAGGAAACCTATTTGTTCTGTTCTTTCTTAACTTGTAATTCTTAAAATCATTCATTAGCTTCTGGCTAGCACATTCTCATCTGTCAGTCCGTTTAAGCCTCGACCTGATAAATGTTTTCTGTTTACTGAATTTTTCTGCAAAATGCATCACAAATATTGCTTTGGTGACACCTCATTAGTCTTAAGTTTGGTAAATGAAAACATTTTTATATGTCAGAAATTAAATATTTGCAATACCATTTTGTTTCTGTTTTAATTTCTTTCTTGTACATTAATCAATAATAGCATGACTTTGTAAATTGTTTGTTGTTCTTTTTTTTTTTCAAGTACCTCTGTTGGTGTTTGTAAACAACAACTTTATTCATATGGCCCATTTAACATAAGCTTTCCTCTTTAAATCACAATCTTGAAACAAAGCTAAACTGTCTGATGTTCTTTTTTTTTTTTTTTAAGATTTTATTTATTTATTTGACAGAGAAAGAGATCACAAGTAGGCAGAGAGGCAGGCAGAGAGAGAGGGAAGGAGGCTTCCTGCTGAGCAGAGAGCCAGATGTGAATGTGGGGCTTGATCCCAGGACCCTGAGATCATGACCTGAGCTGAAGGCAGGGGCTTAACTCACTGAGCCACCCAGGCACCCCCTGTCTGAATGTTCTATGGAAGGAGGATATTGGTCCTATGAGTTAAATGGGTGACTTGAATTTCTATTATAAAAAATATCTGCTATCCTTTCCAGGAAGATTATCTTGACTAAGTTTTGAGTATTGATTATTGTATCCAGTTCTTTGTCTTGTGGAAATAGGAGATTGCATATTAAGGGCTATCATGTGTCTTATATGTGAAAGTTATCAAATTATTTTGTTTCCTACAGAAAATTTTCAGTGGAAACAAGAGGTTTCTTAAAAGATTTGTCCATTTCCTATATTCTTCTATCCTTGGTGTGTGTTACTCTGGTAAATGAGATTCACAGCAAATTTCTAACATGTTGCTACTAAGCAAAAGAGTGACTTTCTATAACACTTAAAGCAAAATTTTAAAGCAACAAGCCTGGAAGAATATGTGTTACATGAAGTACAAACAGAGGCCAAACAAAGCATCTTGACCATTAAATTTATTTCAGTTTTGGAATCATTCTAGTTTATCAACTTCATTCAGCATTGAAGGACACACTCTCAGAGAAGAACTTGCTCTTTAGATTTTCTGAAGTTGCAAATCCTATCGAGCAGTTTCTCGATAACTGCTCAGACCTTATCCTCTGCTATTTTTAGTGTTTTTACTCTATCTACCATGTTATTGAAACAAAACTCAAACTCTGTATAAGGAAAAACAAAAATTGAAATGGTGAAGATACTCATTATAGGAAATTTGCTTTAGAAGTTTTTAGAAAATGTACGTTTTATAGATAGGCCCACTAATCTCCCAAAGTGATAAAATTACCACATTTTGTGCATTTATTTTCTAAAGAAAGCAGAATAAACTCCACACAGATTGGAAAGCAATGACTATTCCATATACTTTTATGTGTGTGTGTGTGTGTTGTTATGCATATACATCTCTCCCTCTTTCTCTTTTTCTATATGTATATGCACATATGTGACTACATGTATATAAAACTCTAGTGTGGATGACTGACTTTGGTCTTCATGTAATACAGATAACTTTTAAAAAAGAGTTTACTGTTTGAGAGGGAAAGAGTGTGCGTGCACAAGTCGGGGTGGGGAGAGCAGAGAGGGACAAGTGGACTATGTTGAGCAGGGAGCCTGATGGGGGTCTGGATCCCAGGACTCTGAGATCATGACCTGAGCTGAAGTCAGAAGCTTGACCAACTGAGCTACCCAGGTGCCCCCAGATAACTTTTTTTTTAAATTATAGATAAATTTGATATTAGAAGTACTTAATATCTAAAATATTGGCATATTTTGGATGGTATTAGTAATTTGTAACCAGAAAACGTCATGTGCAAATAGAGACCACATACTGAAAAAAACAGGTCAACAAACAAAAGAAGATTAAATAATACCATCAGAAAATTGGTGTTAATTAAAACCTACTTTTAAAACAAAATGTATTTATAACACATGGCTACTTATGTAATAAATCACCAGCAAGTATTCATTGTTGTTATATAAGTGAGCCAAAGACTGCTCTGTATATGTTGGCTCCTGGGTTTATTTATTCATGGCTGACTGAGACCTTGTAGCTCAAAAGTCTATGTTGGAGATACTCCAGTTTTTATATATCAAATTATTTTAAAAATCACCCAAGCAAGCGAATGTTTAGATATTTAGAACCTGCATACTTTTCATATAATGGGAAACGTCACCCAGTTATCTGTAATCCACTAATAAAATAATGTTTTGTAGTTCAAAGGCTCTAAAGGACACCATACTTGAGAGGGCTCAGACCCAGAGACTCTGCACCATGCTGCTGAGGGGCATTGGTTAGATAAGCCCAGTCTTCAATTTCTCCTCTCCTGGAAGTTCCATGACCTCCCTCCCCTTATCTGGAACATACTTTTAAATAAATATTCGGTGTGAGGGTGAACAGTTATAACTGTGAATAAAAACTTCATAAGCTTTAGCCTTGATGTCTGGGTCATAGATACATACATGTGAGAGTCTGAGATGTTGCTTTTTACCAAGAGCATTCTCCCAACAGGTACTAGGTTATGTATTCCTGTGTTATTATGAAAATCATCTGTTCTCTTTTAAAGATTTTGTTATTTATTTAATCAAGCACAAACAGAATAAAGACCCCTTTGAGACAACATGGAATTATTTTGCATTAAGGGATCAATAATGAGATGCTTCACTGCTACTAAATAAAATAAAAATGAATAAAAATTTGCTAGAAGGAAAGGAACATAAAAATGATAACAGGGAAAATATAAGACTAAGTTTCCTGGCATACCATGAGTAATTCAACCCTAGAAAGTGACATTCAAATATCTGAATACACCTGGTGATTGTTGAATGGCCAGAAGATTTATACAAGGTCAAGAGATAAATCTCAGAGAAAGGCTTGCAAAACTGGAAATACTTTTACATAAAAAAGAGGGCAGCGAGGAAATGAAGTGAGAGAACTTCTGTACAGTTGCTAAGTTAATGTTAGTTGGATTTATATATTCAAATATGTGTATGCATGTATATATAAAATGTGCATATAATTTTATTATATTCATGAAAATTATAGTGATGCTAATTATAGAAGGTTTATGTGCCTGGGAATAGAAGAGAATATATGATCAACCCCGAGGAATAACATAACATTTATTCCCAGTTATAACACCAGACTAAAAGGAGAATAACCATAAAAATCCTTAATCCAGATCCTCTTAGACAACCAAACAATGTAAAATACAATTTTTAAAAATGCACATGTATGTATTTGGGGAGAAATGTTGAATATAATTGCAACATAAGAAGTAAAACCGTCAAAAATTTGTTCTCTACCAAATAGTAAAGCCCAGTGGGTTTGATCCTGCAGAGTATCATCATTTTTGAAAGTAGAGTTTAGGTGAGCCCAGATGAGATTATAAAGCCAACCTGTTA
The DNA here is from genome assembly GCF_963455335.1 of Martes martes. Taxonomy (NCBI): domain Eukaryota; kingdom Metazoa; phylum Chordata; class Mammalia; order Carnivora; family Mustelidae; genus Martes; species Martes martes. Next base: position 10,384,054 of record NC_137901.1, on the reverse strand, counting down.
CAGACACTCTGATAAATTACAGAGTTACAAATTAAACTCCAGTTCTCAGCACATAACCCCACCTCTTTTCCTTGATAACTGAGCAGGTAGTTTGTAAAAGGTTAAGAATACTTAACCTTGGAATTTCACCATGGTCATCTGGTAGTTTCTGGTGTGGATCCGTGTGACAGGGCACACGCCTCTTACCGTTCAATTTGCACATGGGCATCCTGGCATCATTCTGCTAACCTCAGTTCTTTCCCCTTTTCTCCTTTCTGGTTTGCCTGCAGTCCTTAACCCTTGATCTTTGTATCAGACATGTTCACCACTCTCTGTTTAACAAGATATCCATGTTTAAATCTTGTTCTCACTTTTAGAATGTGTCTGGCTGAGTTATTTTTACACCTATCTTTCACATTAAGACTTTAATTCATTCCTCAAAATCTTGACACAAAATGAAAAGGTCTTTATTAGAAGAAAAAGGGGCACTTAGGTGGCTCAGTTAGTTAAGTGTCAGACTCTTAATCTTAGCCTAGGTCTTGATCTCAGGGTTGTTATTTCAAACCCTGTGTTGGGCTCCACACTGGGCATGGAGCCTACTTGAAAAAAAAAAAATAGAAGAAAAAGAAAATAATCTCATTAATTTAAAGGGGAAATTGTGTTGCATTTTATGGCAACCCTAAATACTGAGGAAATTTTCACGGTCTTTCATTGCATTATTAAAATAAGCTTATACATGTAAGAGACAACAATTTCAAAGGAATAAATGCAGATTTGCATATAAGAATTGATATAATGGTGTTTATTGACTAGCCAAAGGAGAGAGGGAGAAAAGACACGAGAGATTATAAAAGAGGCAGGGTGGGTGTCATTTGTTGGGAGGTGTGATGGATTTTCAGACAGGCGGAGGCATTCCACATCAGAGTCAGTCAAGCCTAAGGATAATTTTCTTTTCACTGAAACTTTAACACTTAGCAAGAGTTCTGATGCAGAAAGTTTGGGGTTAACCATACAGAGGTGAATTCTTTGGGTCAAAGAAATGCACAATGGATTTTTGTTTGTCTTTTCTAAGTTTATATATCTTCTTAAAACACTTTGCATGAGAACACAATTTCAGACAATGTGTAACTGATTCAGAACTTGTTTTTATATTTCCGTTGGGGGGAGAAAACATTCAGGACAACTCAGAAGATAGTCATATATATATAGTTTCTCTCTCTCTTTAATTATATTTACCTTTTCCCTAGTGGGTGAAACTTTCTCACTTTATTTGAATATTCATGAAATATTTTTTCTTCACATTGTGGGACTTTTAACTATCTTGTACATAGAGTACTCTCACATACCAGGTAATAATGTAGAAGACAATTATAGGGCAAAATAATGAGTAAATGCTAGAGTCTTCTCAAACACAGAAATAGCACACATATGAAACAAAACAAAACAAAACAAAAATGAAGAGTTGAAGAAAATGGTACTTCTTCCACTTTCTTCCTTGTATACCTATGAAGAGCAAAATGCTTTGGTTCATTCAAATGGGGTAAAATTTTTGCATTTGTATATATACATATTCTCATAAGATAATTGTTAGCATAAACTGATGAGGGTGGATTTGCCCCCAGTTACAATGCTAAAATATCACTTCTTTTAGAAAATTTGTTTATACCCTGTGGGTTTAAATGCAAATAAGCTCTTATTTAAAAAAAAGAAAAAAAAAATCCCTGTTACCTGAACAATGGCATATATTTTCAGTACTTGTTATAACTAAAATTTAACTGGAGGCAAATCCATACTTCTCATCTTGAATAAAAGACTGAAGTTTTTTTGTTTGTTTTGTTTCATTTTATTTTCATTTTTGGAGAACCCCAAGTGTACTTGAATGTGTCCGTGATTACTGGTTGTTTGATCATGAGGACGTCAGACTCGTCTTTTCTAACAGTACCATGTGCTTGCTTTCCTAGCTCTGTTCCTGTAATTAAGAGTCCCTTAAAAAAAAAAAAAAAAAAAGTCTCTTTGATATTTATTCTTCTGTTCCTTGAGTGCGTACCTGGTTAGAAATGAAACTGGGGATTTCATAATCTTTATTAGGAGAATTGCCATAAAATTAATTTGACATCTTTGAAGAACATTCTGTGGTCCTGAATAAATGTAACTGGATTAGTAAGCAGGAAAAAATAGTTAATAAAAACTAATATAGAGTTTGGAAATTCTTAGAGGAACAAATAATACAAGCTCCAGTCAATTTACCCATCTGGAGCTAGTTGGTAGCTGATAAAGGTGAAGAAAAACATCAAGTTTATATATCTGTTCTTTTTTTTTTTTTTTTTTTTTTTTTTTACTTGAGAGAGAGAGAGAGAGATCACAGGGGGAGGGGGAGAAGCAGACTCCCTGCTGAGCAGAGAGACTGATGCAGGGCTCTATCCCAGGACCCTGAGATCATGACCTGAATCGAGGGCAGATGCTTAACCAACTGAGCCACCCAGGTGCCCAATCAAGTTTATATTCGGGGCACAGCTATCACAGATTTGGACCTTCCTTTCTCTTAGCATGTATTGTGGAAACAATTCAAATATACAAATAAACTCAAGTTGATTAATATGAATGATGTAATTTTGTTAATAATTACCTTTCTTTTAAAAAATATTCTTGCTTATTTCATCTAGATTTTTAATTATTGCTCCTCTTTTTTTTTTTTAAGATTTTATTTATTTATTTGAAAGAGAGAGAGTGAGAGCATGAAGGGGAGAAGGTCAGAGGGAGAAGCAGACTCCCAGTGGAGCTGGGAGCCCAATGTGGGACTCGATCCCAGGACTCCAGGGTCATGACCTGAGCCGAAGGCAGTTGCTTAACCAACTGAGCCACCCAAGTGCCAAATTATTGCTCTTCTTAACAAAGCTTTTTATTTATCTACATTATTTCAATAAACATATTATGGCAAAATTGAGGAAATGAAGTTAGTCATTCATAGTACAATATATATACAGGGATTTCATTCCTTGATGCCCCAAATTAATGTTCTCAATATGTTTGCTCTGTTAAAGTACAATCTTTGAATCATTATTCATAAATAATTTAGTAATGTTAGTGAAGCAAACACCTTTCTTGCAGATTTTAAAATAGTATCTGGTTAATAGTCATAAACTAGAATGGCCCAGAGATTAATGAATTCTAAATTCTAACTGGTGTTGGGTTACGGTTGTTTTTTGTGAGTATATATGTATTGATTTGTGTGTCACTTTCCAAAATAATACATATATTTTTTGCATCATTCATCTTCTGTAAGTGCTTTTGTTTTAAACTTGTCTTGTAATTTTGGCATTATTTTGGGATACCTGATTTCTGGCCCGATTTTTTAAACATTTTGTCTGAGAGCATCTTTCTTCCATCAGAAATCCTTGTCATTGTAGATGAAGTGTATGTATTCACTATCTCACTGATAGTAAATGATACATTGTCTCTGAGATAGTTGGTGATTGCTTTACTCTGCCGTCTACTATGCACGACATTCAAAATTGTTGCACACTTTGTAAGAAAATAGAAGAACTTGTCGCAGAAATTTTAAAATGAAAATATATATCCAGAATTATTATTGTGTTTATTCTTTGTGTGAGAAAGAAAATGGCGCGAGGAGTTACAATAGGAATTTGATCTAGCCTGATCGCTGCCTTACATGTGTGGCATTTTCCTTGTTCCTTTCTTCCTCTGAACTTACCTTAACTCCAGATTTTTTATTCCATGGTCTCCTCAGTGTATTCATTTTACAGTGTATTGGAGAGCTTTTTAAAATTTTATCATGGCTTGGACTCTCACCTGTGAGAGCACACAGAGCTATAAACAGTCACAAATTTAAAAAAAAAAGAAAAAAAGAAAAAGAAAAGAAAAATACCTGAATAGCGCATTGGAAGTGTGACACCAGCCTGCTCCCCTGTGTAGGAGGCAGTGAGTGTGTCCTGTCCAGGGCCCCCACGAGACAGCCCAGCGCAGCCCCCACTGCTGTCTGTGGTGACTGCTAATGGCTCATACTCTGGCTGTCCCCTACCCTGGATCATTGCCCTGTGCTAATCATCTCTCTTGTTGGAAGGAATTAATTATTATTTCCACTTCTCTGATACATATATTTTTCATATTCTGTTTCTCCTTTGATGGTTTCTGGTAGTTTCTATCAAGAAATTGGTCCATTTCATCTAAATATCAAATGTGCAGGCATAAAGTTTTCTTAAACTCTTTCGCTAACTTTAATGTCCATGGAGTTGGTAGCGCTGGCTCCTCTTTCTGATTTTGGTAATTTCTTTTTCTTGGTTGGTCTACTTAGAGTTTAGTCAATTTTATTCATATTTTTAAAGAACCAGTTTTGATTTTGGCCATTTTTCTCAATTGTTACTTGGTTTTTCTTAAGTATAGGAACAATAATTTTATATTGGCCTTTTTTGAGTTATAATTGACAGGTAAGTTGTAAAATATTTAACGTGTACAACATGGTGATTTGATATACATATGCATTGTGAAATGATTCCCACATTCAAGTTAATTAAAACATCCATCATCAGATTTTCCTTTGTGTGTTGACAGAGAATGCTACTCTCTTAAATTTTAGGTATAGTCGCCTTGCTGTACGTTAGATCCTCAGTGCTCACCGGTCTTAAACCGAGGCCCAACCTCTCTCCATTTCTCCTACTCCTCAACCCCTTGGAAATCACCATGATAATCTGTTTCCACGAGTTAACATTCTTTCATTTTAGATTTCCCCTATAAGTGATACCAAATCGTGTAAGTCCTTCTCTATTTGGCTTATTTCTGGTATCTACTGTAATGCTTATTATTACCTTTGTTTCTCCTTGCTTTATGTGTAATTCTTCTTTCTTTTCATAAGATAGAAGCTTAGATTATGGCTTTTACTGCATTCTTTTTGTTATTATTATATATACATTTAATGCTGTTTTCCCTCTAAGTACCACTTTATGAGCATTTCGCAAATTTTGATGTTATATTTTTATTTCAATTTAGTTCTGTTTTTATAATGCCATTTGAGATGATGTGCTTTGTAAAAGTTTTTTGTTTAATTTCCAAATATAAGGGTTTTTCTCTCTAGCTACCTTTCTGTTAGTGATTTCTAGAGTAATTCTACTATGGCCTAAGAACATACTTATAATTTAAAAAAATGTTAAAATATATTTTTATGGCCCAGAATATGATCTCTCTCCATGAATGTTCCATGTGTACTTGAGAATAATGTGTTTTATGCTGTTTTGGGAATGCTGTAAATGTCTGCGTGTGTGTGTGTGTGTGTGTGTGTGTGTGTGTGTGTGTGTGATATTTGTTCTGCTTAATGCTATTAGAGCTTTCCAGTTGCATACTTTAGTCAATTTTGGAATGTTCTTGGCCATTATTATTTCAAATACTTATTGTGCTCCATTTTTCATCTTTCTTTTTGTTTTAATATTTCTTACATGTATATTATACATGCTGAAATTTCCCAGGATTTGAATGTTTTGTTCTTCTTTTTCTTCAGCCATTTTTCCTTTCACATTTCAGTTTAGGATATTTCTCAGTAATCTGTCTTCCAACTCATGGATTCTCTGCTTGGCCATGTCATGTCCACTGGTGAGCACATTGAAGACCTTCTTCATTTCAGTTCCAGTTTTTGATTTCTAGGAGTTCCTTTTGATCTTTTTCTTGGAGTTTACCTCTTTCTGCATACATTACTTACATGTTCCGGTATGGTTTTTACTTGTTCTTTACAGTGCTTAACATATTAAAAAATGATTATTTGAAATTCCCTGTCTGAATTCTTTCTAACATTTGTGTCATATCTGAGTCTGGTTCTGATGTTCACTTTTGTGTCCGCTTACTCATTTTTCCCTTGTCTTTTGTTAGTTTTGTAGGTTTGTTGTTGTTGTTGTTGTTGTTGTTGTTGTTGAAGATGGGATATGTTGCATGAGTTAATGGAAACTGAGTAAATAAGACTTTTGCATGAGGATTTAGGAGTCGACTTATGTTTCATGTTTGTTGTAGTTACAGGTAACGGAGGCTCCACATCCTCTAATTCCCTGTCCCTTCATCTCTCTTATCTGGGGCGTTTCTATATTTTGCTGCTAAGAGACAGTCTGTGTATCACAGTCCTTTTACTATAATGCATTGTTGTGACCTGGAGCCTTGTGATGGGGTCATAAGGTGTCTCGAATTATAGTTCTATGATATTCTGATTAACTCAGTCTTTTAGGGGATTGTGTTTTGGTGCTAGGGACTTTACAAGTTTTTCTGTCTTTTCTTCACTCCTGTAGTTTGTGTCCCCTGCCTTCTGCTTTCTTAGCAGACTACAGTGTTCCTAATTTATTTCTTAGAATCTCATCCGCTATTGAATACATCATTGTTGTCCCCTTCCCTCCCTCACTTAGAGGAGATGGGAAGACTGGAAGAGGCCAGAGTGAGAAGACATTCATTACAGCTAGCTGGGAAGATTTCAGAAGCATGCTTTGGTGAATTGGCAAATTCTTTTCTCTTAACATACACGTTTTTGCTAAAGAGAAGTCTCTGGGCATGTTTTACAATTATTTTTCTTCTTCCTCTATGAGGCCACAAAGGGAACTTTCTCAGATCGATGCCTTGAGAACCTGGTGGGGTTCTAGGAGAGAACCCTAGTAAACTGTAGAGAAAACCCAGTAAACTGTAGAGGCTCCCCTAAGACAGTAACCTGTAGGAGTTTCTTATTTTCATGCTAATCCACACTTAGCTTCCATTAGTTCGTTAAAATTACTATTTAGGTGTTCCTGTCAATTTATTGCTCTAGTGACTTCCAATCCAGACAAACAGGTTTCAGTTGCTGGTCTCTTTGGGTACACTTGACTGTCAGACTTCAGGATAGCAATTTGCCTGGCCAGTTCCTTTCTCTGATTGGTAGAGGAAAGACATTGATTTTTAGTTTCTCCAACTGTTTCTTGTTTTGATAATGGGAGAGAAAGCTCCCTAGATTTTTCCATGTTATTGCTGGAGCCAGAAGTCTTGAGCTGTTTTCAAGGAGAACAGCTCTGTCTTTGGAAGATGTGATCATTTAACAGAACCCTAGGGAGTCTCTGTTAATTCTCCAGTGGGTTTTTCGAGAGCCACGTACCAAATACATCTACCATCATTCTATATCTTGGATCACATACCCTGAGGAGTAGTGCAGATGGTACCACAGCTTGGAGCTATTCCATTGCCTTCTCTTTTCCTGGTGTCTATTTGAAATTGGCAGTTTCCTGAGTCTGTGAAGAGTGGATCAAAACTCCCCAAGTGTAACATTTGGAAATTCAAAACATTTGAAATTCTACCAAACTGTGTGCCTTCTTTTTATTTGTAGAAAGTATGGGGTACAACATCTTAACTTTTATATAGATATGCTGACATGTCTTAGGAAACTGGAATCCATCGCCAAATATGGGTCTTATCTCCTACCCGCTGGCATGCGTGTGTCTTATTGCCCATTCGTATTCACCAGGTCTACTAGCTTATTGTCATCTATATATTAACTAGCATGATATTCTTTGGAAGGTCACGGTGATTAAGATCTCTTTATACCATATTATAATGGAACTCTTTATACCATACAATAATATAATTATAATACCAATTATAATATGTATTAATATCTCTTTATACCATATTATACCATGATTAAGATCTCTTAATACCATATATAATGCCATATATCATTTATTATATATAAAATATATAACATTATAATGGAAAGTAGAACAATTAAGATACCCCTGAGTCCAGGCAGGAAAGATTTTCTTCTTTTCTTGCCATGCAATGGCAGCTTGCTTTTGATCTGTCCTCTTCGTGTGTACTGAGAAGAAAATATTTAATAAAACAAAGCTATACGCCAGGTGTATGAAGCCATGCTTGTCTGTTCTGATAAGCATACAATATCCAAGACGACAACTGCAATTGAGGTTTGACCTGTTTATGATAATCATCGCCCACAACCATTGAGCATGATCCATCTGTTTTTTCAGTGTCCACAGAGGTAAATTAAATAGGGCTATGGTAGAACTTCTATCACTGCATTTTTCAAATATTTGAAGGTACGTTAATTTCTGTGACCTTACTTTTGATTTACTATGTATGTGGAGGGGGAGGGCAATTTTGTGGTCTTTCGCTCGATGTTTTATGATGTAGTTGCCCTTGTTTTTCAACCAGGGAATGAGTGTGATTCTGCCAGCTGCTAAGTATATCTATTTCATTATCCTTAAAAATGAGAACAAAACAAAACAAGTTGCAAAGAGGTTCCATTAGTTTCTTATTGATAGTGTGACTTAATTTGTGACTTAAAACAAGAACAAAATTATTATCTTACATTTCTGGAGATCAGGAATTCAGAATGGATCTTAGAAGACTAAAATTAAAATGTTGACCTCAAGTGAGTTCTTTTTTGAGGCTTTAGGGGAAAATGTCTCTTATTCTCTTTCCAATCTCTAGACGCTTCCTTCTTTCCTTGGCATGTGGCCCTTTTATCAGTTTTACCACTACTCTCAACATCACCATTCTTTTCCCTAATTCTGACTTTTCTGCTTCACTTTTCTCTTAGAAGGACATTTTGGATTACATGTAGCCCAACCCAATAATCCAGGATAATCTCACCATCTCAAACTCTTTAATTGCATCAGGTAAGCCCCTTTTGCCATGTATGGTAACATATACACAGATTGCAGAGATTAGAGCTTGGGCTTTGGGGAGGGAGCATTCTTCCTACCGGAGAAGTCATTGGATCCATTGGATTCACTGATTTGTGCCAAAATTCTATTTATCACCTAGATTTTTCATTTTCAATCTTCTTATAAAGACATGACAGAATTTCATTCCTCTTGGTATTAGTTCTATATCAATCCTTGTATTGAAGAGACCTTGAAAATCTTGGGACTCTCCTTTTCTCAGTGACATTTTGCTTTGGTGAGTGGATTGAGAATCTGGTTGGAAAGGAATGTGTACTGAATATATTTATGATGTGCAACGTCTCACCTCAAGCTGATCTGGCCTTTTCTTCATCTTGGGTCAGTCAACTGACTAAATCTGGAACCTGGACAAGAAGCCATAAATTCTTCATTGTAGTGACTGATTCTTTCACCTTCTCTGTGCCAACTTTCATTTTTGTTTTCTTATATAAATAAATCAAGCAAGACTGTCATTAGCTATTTTTCTATCTCAATGCCAGAAACTCCAAAATCTATTAGCTACTGCCATAAACAGTTGCCAGTAAAGATACCCTGCTTCCCACTCTGGCCTTGCTCGTCATTTTGAAATTATGCCCAACTTAGCCTTAGTGTTAAAGACTGTCCCTTCCCCCCATGTCATTCTGAGATGGTCAATGACATCCTTCCTACTGTTATTTGAGAGCCTACCTCTGTGCCAGAATATGTGGTTAGTAGGGAAAAGCCATTCCGGAGCTTCTCAGGAATCTCAGCACTTTCCTCAATAGTCCATTATTTTTTGCCTTAATAAAAATAGGGTTTTCTGAGGGCACCTGGATGGCTCAGTGGGTTAAGCCGCTGCCTTCGGCTCAGGTCATGATCTCAGGGTTCTGGGATCGAGTCCCGCATCTGGCTCTCTGCTCAGCAGGGAGCCTGCTTCCCTCTCTCTCTCTCTCTTTCTCTCTGCTTACTTGTGATCTATCTCTGTCAAATAAATAAAATCTTTAAAAAAAAATAGGGTTTTCTGGACTATCCAAGTAAATATTATCAGATGGTGGGATTATCCAAGTAAATATTATCAGATGGTGGGACCCTAAAAATAGGGTTACTGGACTATCCAGTAAATATTATAAGGCCAAATATGATAAATTAGGCCTAACATAACTACTTTTACAAATGTTATTGGACACTAATATAAGGAACTTCTGATTTCTCCATTAAATTTAATAGACATTCATTCAGTCCATGTTTTAAGTAACTATCTGAGAAACTATTGGTCCCAACTTCAGGTGTCTTTGCCAAAATATTCACAAGTGAGTGCCTTTTCTTTTTTTCTTCCTTTCTTTCATCCTTCCTTCTTTCCTACATTCTTTCCTTCCTAAGATTGATTGATTTATTTGAGAGAGAGAGCGCGGATATGCAGGAGTAGAGGGAGGGGCTGAGGAAGAGAGAGAATCTGAAGCAGTCTCTCCACTGAGCACAGAGCCCAGTATGGGGCTTGATCTCAACAGCCTGAGATCAGGTCTTGAGGTGAAATCAGGAGTCAGAGGCAATAACTGACTGAGCCACCTAGGTGACCCAAGTGAGTGCCTTTTCTATCGATACTGAATCCCTGTGCCATCCTTCTGTTCTGCATTTTGAAGTTCCTTTGGTGACTAGGTCATTTTGTCCTAGAGCAGGGTTTCTTTTTCTCTGCCTTGGCTAAACTGAGCTACGAGTACAGGCATGTAGCAGCAAGAAAAGGGAACAGATGGATTTTGAGGAGAACAAAGGTCATTTACAGGACATTTACTTGAAGTGAGATTATGTGGTTTAAAGGCAAGGAGTACTGTTTGCATCTGATAAAGGAAAAGGTGATATTTCAGGGAAATTTGGGAATTCAGTATTTTCAGACATCAGTGTCCTGTACACTGTGGATTTAGGAGTCAGTTCTACAAGCTTCCATCTGGATAATGTGTAGAAGCAGGAGAAGACCATACGCTTGATTTTCTACAAAAATACATATACACATACATACATACACACACATACACACATATTTAAGAGCTAATATAAATTAATATAAAATAAATTTGGAGCATTTGAAGAAAAATTACTCTGAAGAAAAATATAGTATATTCAGTGATTGAGAGGAGATATATACTCCTGATGATACAGTTATCAGTAATGGAAAAATAACTTGAAATCATTTCTTCAATATTAATAACAAACACTTCAGCATATATTTTCTGAAAAATAGAAATAGTCTTTGTGGATCTTAATAAGATAGAAGAGATAGGGAGGAAATGAAAATTAATGAAAATGAAAATTAAACAACGAGGTTTAAAGGCAAAGTTAGGAAGCTCAGGTATTACTTATTTTGTACAATACAAAGGTATTGTACAAAATAAGTAAAAAACTTAAGTGGAACAACTTATTGGATAACACAAGATAACACAAAGAACAAAATTGCCTGTGGGAGAATTCAGAGGAGTGAAATGAACACAAAGTTGAAACTTTTTCTCAGAGTAAAGGCAAGGAATAAGAGATTAAACAGTGAAGAAAGTCAAAGATGTAGAGAAAGGTAAGTATATCAAGGTCAATGCTACATTTTCTAAGGTGGGAACTAGATGAATATGAACTGATATTTAAATGTTGTAACTGATGTAATTGAAAACATATTTTTAGAATGGAATAAGAGGACTATATTGACTGGAAAAATTAGTTTTCTCTAAAAAATATAATTTGGAATTAATTCAATATAAACTGTTTCCATTTGGTTAGTTTAGCCACCATAGAGAGAAATACAGTCACCACATTTTTTTTTTTTATCAATGCTGACCCAAGATAAAATAACTTTGCTAGATATTTGAGCAAAAAATTGCAAGTAGGCTAGATAAAACTCAAGTAGTTATCAGGCACCAATATCTCAAAAAATGCCATAGACTTTTATAGATATCAATAAGCAAGAGAAAAAGTGCATAGTTAATTTAATGAATGATGTATTCCTTCTGTTTTTTCTGATTTTCATTTTAATTTTCTAACTGCATCAAACTTCTTAGATGTTTTTAGGTTTGTAATACAGACATTTGGAATAATTCAGTTGAAATTGCCAATGCATACCTTATACTGTTATATTTAAAAATATATTATATATATAATTAAATATACTAATTTAATAAGGTAGTTTCTAAAAATTCCTTGCAGAATAACATAAAATCCAAAAGTATATTAGTCACCATTTAATCATTATATAATCTTGTCAACATTTTTTGGCATTGAATATGATGACTGATTTTTTTTTTTTCTCTACTGGAAATAACTCTAACATCAAAATTCTACAAACAAAAATATCTGAAGCAATCATCGTCAAAATACATTAATATCAATGTATTAATTTGCATGCTCAAGATATTTAATTTGCATTATTATGAGATTGGAATATCTAAAACAGAATTGAGTAAATTTGAATGAATCTGATACAATTTTTAATTTTAAAATAGTAAAACTTAAATCAAAATACTGTTAGTTGTAGCCAACTGTATTTTAGGTCAGACTACTCTCTCCCTTTTATTTTGTGAAAACAATAATTATGTTAGTGTCTCTTTCAAAATCATATTACTTTTTCATATTCTGATTTCATACTCTGAGCATCTATTATGATGCATCAAGGTTAATCTTATGATGATGACTTCTATAAATTTATTGTTTTCAGAAGACAGTTTAAATAGCTTTAATAATTTGTATTAAGCTACAATTAAGCATGGTACTTGTGTTATATTTTGTTGCATAGTAATGTATCTTTACAAACTTGAATGACATTGTATAAATCAGAAATGCACATTATGGACTGCAGGGATGTAAAAGTCCTACAACCTTAGAGTTAGTAGGATTCCTAATTTTTAATTAAAGAAACAGTAAACAAATTACTATTCTGTATGTTGTTCCCAAATGCCAAATTTAACATGAGGAACAGAGATGCTTGGGAGTATTGCCTTGATTTCTATCTTTACCATTCTTCATTTCTGCTCCCTTTCCTCCATATTATTCCTAAGGCTCATTACATTCCCAGACTCTGCCTCTAATTTTTGTCTCATCTTTGCTAGATTTTCCTAATATTTTACACACCCCAAATTCCACTAGCATTTATTGCAGGATGAACTATCTGTTTATGTATCTGGTTCACCTGAGCTCTCAATCCACATGTCTCTTGTCCCAGTAGAAGCTCTTGCCATACTTTTGCAAATACCATACCCCCCCCATTTTAGTTCTTTCAGATATTACCCTTTTAATTTATCCTGCAAAAACAAAAAGAAAAGCAGGCCAGCAGATTAATTTTCCTAAAAGTGTAGTTATATGCATTCCTTATTGAACTTTCCCATGAAGTTTTGTGTCCTTCAATTTAGAGTTATGTCAACAAAGCATTCAGCAGCCTCCATAATCTACACCAAGGCAATCTCTGAATATTGCCTCTCACCCTGACCAACATGGTAGGTCAAATGTAAACATTCATATATGAGTCAGATACCTGGTGCTCCAATTATTTAGGGAGTTAATGTTTAGGTTTATTTCTGTTACCCCTCATCAATATTTTAAGACGCTAATGATATAAAAAGAAACTACATGAATCTTTCCTTGATCATTTTGCCATATAATTTTCTCTCTCTTCTCAGCTTCCACTTGACTTTGTATGAATGTAATGTAATTCCTCATAATTTGGTTTGCATCATCTTTCTTCTGTAATACAAAGACAAACAGTTACGAGAGACTCTTATTTTGACATTCTATACAGAGTTCATGTTTTTCTTTTTATTAGCATACTCATAACAACATGAATGTGTGTGGAGTTTATAGTACTATGTATTTGAGAATGTGCATAAATTTGAGAATAGCAAAAACAATACAGGATACACAAGATCTTCCAGATCTTCCACTCATCAAACCAGAAAAGTGCAACAGTATTCTTGTAGATTATGTGTTACTTTTCTCTTATCCCTACTGACAATATGTAAATTAACTTTATATTTTTTTCTAGATTTAACCAAATTTTAGAATTTACATTTTCACTGTTGTGGAAATTGATTTTCTATTCACTATTGTATTTTTACAAATTTTAAATTTTTAAATCTGTATTCATTATAAATTGAAGGTCAAATTATTCAGGTTTCTATACTTTGAATTATATTCTTAATTAACAAGATAGAAAATTTATTCTAAAGGTATAGATTCAAACAACTATTAATTACACATTGTTTACTAATTTTATAGATCATCTGATTATAATTTAAATTGCTTGTTTGCATTATAACAAATTATTCCTAAAGTTATCTGATGGTATGTATTCATCCACACATTTTCATGGTCCCCCCCCCCCCAGGTTTCGGAGGTATAATTCAAATACAACAAAAATCCACTTTTGTTTTATTATTATTTTTTTATCTTTTGAATTTTCAGACTTGTGAATGTTCTGTTCATTTAATGTATCTAAAGCTAAGTTATCTAAGTGTGTATGGGAATTTAAAATGCATTAAAATTAGAGTTACAACAAAAGCCCACTTTTTAAGTGTACAAATCGATTAGTTTGGGCATATATATCGCCTTGCGAAATCTGGTTTTGAAATATTTAGTGTCTGTGTGAGTGCTAAGTGGCTGTTGCTAAAACACAGAGAAGGACCAAATGCCAAATACATAAGTATTTGTCCACTGCTGTGAAAGAGAGTGAACACAAGGTATGCCAATTAGGTTCCTTGCTGTTTTTGAACATATTTTCTGTTTGCTCGCTGCCAAACTTTTGTTTACCCCGTTCCCTCTGTCAAAATCCTCCTACCACAATATCCAACTGTCAAAATGCTCCCTGTTTGTCAGTGTCTAAATGCAATCCCAGCTAGTTGTTGGAGCCCTTCTTTATGTCCTCATCAAGAAGTTCTATCATCCATTTTTAAACCCCCATAGTGTGCTAGCTCACATCCTTTTTTGTGTTACTTTTGAAGATTTACCAAATACTATTTTCTAAGGCAACAGTGAATTTACGGTCCTTTTCAATAGAACACATTTAGAAATTAGCTATAAAAGAACAACAGTTTAATTACATTTATATATCATACTGTTTATGTAAATAAGTGCATGCATCAGTTTATCCGTCAGTTTGGGCTACCCTAACAACTTACTATAGGCTGGTTGTCTTTACTTCATCTTAGCCAGAAGGCCAAGAAGCGATGTATAGGCTGGTAGTCTTAAACAGCAGACATTTATTTTATCACAGTTCTGGAGGGTAGAAGCCCATGATCAGGTTGCTGGCGAATTTGTTTTCTGGTGATTGTTCTCTTCTTGGTTTGTAGATAAACACTTTCTCATTGTGATGACCTCTTTCCTATGTGCACAGATGGAGAAAGAACTCAGGTGTCTCTTCCTTTTCTTGTAAGGACTTCAGTTCCATGGGATTAGGGCTTCAAATCAATGACCTCATTTGACCTTAATTACCTCAGTAATTAATTAATGAGTAATTAATTAATTACTTAATTACCTCCAAATGTAGTCACATTCAGGAGAGATGTTTAACATTTGAGTTCTTTGGGGGGATACAATTTATCCCATAATAATCAGCAAAAGATTGATTCACCTCACCAAGCATAATTATTTTAGGTTCAGATTTTTAAAAAATAATTTAAACTTTTCTAAACGGAAAATTATCAAACCAAAACAATCTTTCCTTTGTTTACAGCATGATCTATCACTTGATGTAACAGATCTTGGTGAATATGCTTTTTAGTAGATCCTGCTGGACCATGTGTCACATGTACTTAATAATACCTTAGCTGAGACCACTAGTGATTACGGAATGCCCTAGGGAATCTAGAAAGGCGGCAGATAAGGCAATACTGGTATTCAGGAAATAATTTCTTTACATAAAGGAAACACACAGCGTTAATTCACATAACTTGACTTGATAGTTTGAGAATATTAAACTTGGCACTATGATAGCCTGCAGGAAGCTGACATACCATTTATTTTTCATTACAGTTATCTACTACTTATTTAATTTTATTAAATATTTCTGAAATTATTTTACATATGCACAAAAATGTTCTTTCAGGGTTTTGTTTTTTTTAACAAAAATTCTGGGAAGAAGGAAATAGGTATAGTCCCTCCCTTCACAAATAATTACTTGGGATATTTTTGTAAAAATACATATATGCTGTTACATAAACTAGGTAAAATACCACTTGGTTGTGGGAGCATAGATAAATTCTAATGTCTCTAACACCAGTGCATTTTTTTCTTTAAGTCACCAAATACTTGAAATTGAAGGCATATAATAGATCATAGAATCCATTCACTCCATCAATACCCAATTTTAAGATAAGAAAACTGAGTCTATTGATATGTTTAAATGACCTGCACAAGAACGTATCACCTGAACAGTAGCTCCCTGATGAAGCCTAAGGCAACCAGTTCACAATCTTCAAATCTTTTCATTTAGCTTTGCTGTATTCCTGACATGTGGGTGGTGGACTGTCTTAATAACTCCTCACCCAAGGGGCGCCTGGGTGGCTCAGTGGGTTAAAGCCTCTGCCTTCGGCTCGGGTCGTGATCTCAGGGTCCTGTGATCGAGTCCCACATCAGGCTTTCTGCTCAGCGGGGAGCCTGCTTCCCTTCCTCTCTCTCTGCCTGCCTGTCTGTCTACTTGTGATCTCTGTCTGTCAAATAAATAAATAAAATCTTTAAAAAAAAATAACTCCTCACCCAAAAATGATTGATCTAAGATACTTTCTGATATTTTATACTTTCTTTAGGGAAAGGTTAGTGAATCTTTAAAAAAAAGTATGAGCAACTTGTACTTCTCTCCAGGACAGAGGAACAGAGACTTGTTTTACCTCCTCGTCAAGGATATTGCCACTGAAAGGGGGAAACTGTGGTGTGCTTTACACCATGATGGATGGAGGATTTCAAGTATGCAGTGCAGTAAAGGGGAAACCAGAGTGATCCTGGCAGTTTTCCCGATCTGAGAAGATACAGTTAGGTGTTCAGGCATGCTCCAGCAGCTGGAGTTTGCATGCTGGAGTCACGCAGCAGAGGAGTACAGAGAAAGACAGATCCGGAGATTTGCACAAGGAGGCTCTTAAAGTCTTCCCATGAATTCTGATCAGTGCGTGCAGGGGAGGAAACCACCTAAGGCTAGGAGTCTACTCTTGAGAGGAAAGAACCCCCTGAAAGAGGAAGAGGAAATAATCCTCAGAGCCTACAAGCACTTGCAGTGGTCTTTGTTCCTACCAGCTGCAGAAGAAAAACAACAAATCATGAAGTATTGAGTAGATTTTTCAGAATGGCATTGATTCATTGGGATGAGATTAGACATTAAGGCTGTTCTTTTTTTTTTTTTTTTAAAGATTTTATTTATTTATTTGACAGACAGAGATCACAGGTAGGCAGAGAGGCAGGCAGAGAGAGAGGAAGGGAAGCAGGCTCCCCGCTGAGCAGAGAGCCCGATGCGGGGCTCGATCCCAGGACCCTGGGATCATGACCTGAGCCAAAGGCAGAGGCTTTAACCCACTGAGCCACCCAGGCGCCCCAAGGCTGTTCTTAATAAATAAAATTTAAATAAAATTTTAAAATAAGCTTCAGAAGGATCAAACTATATCCACATGCTTTAATTGTACACCAGAAAAAATTTCCACAATATGAAGAGGAATACAGAACTGTGCAGAACTGAGCAAAGTAAAATTCACAATGCCAGGCATGTAGTTAAAAAAAAAAAAAAAAAAAGTCCAGGCATACTTTTGTATATAGATATGTTTTACATGTCATTTTCTTCCTTGTTATGGATATAGAGAAATGCAATTTTTATTCGTATATTGACTTTTATCCTTCTACTGTGGTATTTAACTTTTCAAAAATGATCTTGCTTCAGGATTCTTGGTCCCCAGACGTTTACATGCCTCACTTCTTTACTTAATTCTTGTCTCTTTTTAAATGTCACCTCCTCAAATGATATCTTCTTTAAAAAGTTTTAGTTGAATACATACGTCATGTCTCTGCTTTATTTTTTTTTACCATACCACTTCTTATTTAATATATTATAACCCTTTTTTTGTTTGTTTCTGTAACCCACTAAACTATAAGTTCAATAAGGATAATAACTTTATTTCCTTTTCCATTGAATTCCCCAGAGTCTAGTGCTGGGACATGGCAAGGATACAATGATTATTTGTTGACTGAATAAATCAGTCAGTAATTGGATGGTTGTAGTTTCTATGGTCAGTTCAAAAACAGATACAGACTGATCTAATGATTTTCAGACTACCTGAAGAGTCAATTCTAAATAGTTTATAGAATAAAAAAAAGAAAAAGAAATGAGATATTTGTGTGTGTGTGTGTGAATTATAGAATTGCTTTTGGAATGTAATTCCCAGATCAAAAGACCCAGCTATTTATCTATTTCTTTGATTCTGGCTATAATCAAAAAGATGATCAAAAGATGAATAAAACATCCATCCAAGTAAGCAAACATACACATGATTATAAAATTATACCTATTGTGCAATAATAAATATAAATCTGAAATAAGCATATGAGATTTTTTAAAGTAGTTCAAAAGAAGTTTAAAATCATGAATTGAACAGTAACAAATATACATCTACATACAGTCCATAGATGTATTTATATTTAAATATGTAAGAGTGTTGAGATAAAAGTAATAAATGCAAATGTCCAGTAAGATACCATAAAACAATATTAGAGAATAATGATCTGTAAAGTCCTGTTCTAAGTATATTTTTATGAGTTCTACTTATAATACATCTAGGACACAAGAATCTGTTCTCTGTTAAACATAACAATTATCCATTTTAAGTTTATAAAAGGGGCTGAAAGCATTGTGAATGACAATAATCGAGAACTTCAAGGCAAAATGGACTAGTTGCTATGATTAAATAAGTTTCCAAAAATACTTTGTACTCAGTACAAAAATGAAAGCAAATAAATGGTTGTTCGATAGAATAGCAATAGTGTAATAGAATTCATACTGCCTAATCAATATAGATGTCTACTACAGAGTTCCACTTCTTTATGCGCACATAAGTATTTCTCTATATTTGTAAATATGGTAACTGTGGTGAATGTGTTTCAGTGATAAGGCTGACACATTCATAAGAGATTTTAGGAAGAATATTAACCTGATTTTATCCTTAATGACTTGAATCTATGATAGAGCCACTATTGTCCAAATTAAATTAATGAAACTTTTAGCTATATTTTTCATTAGCTAGACTCACTCCTAATGTTAACAGGTGTTAAAAGCTTCCTGACTATTGAACTGCCATTTAATATACTATGTGTCAAGGAAAATATTCCATCCTAGCTCTCCTCTAGACATATTTAGATATGATCAACAGAAAGAAAGCTCATTATAAAACCTGTAACCTTCAGTTTTCAAAAGATATATCTTAACTCCAGTAGCAAAAACTCACAGTCATTTAATGTGAGCCACAAAAGACATCCACTCTTGCCCACCAGAGATTAAAAATTCAAGAACCTAAAACCTGCGTAATTATCCGATAGGTATGTTGTCCATATAAACTAACACATTGCTGTCTTTTTTTTTTTTTTCATTTTTAGCTTAAATCAAAACCAAGCTGTAATGAAATGAAAATACAGCTAAAATTATTGGTAAATGAAAGTAAAATAAATGTTAAATAAAAACACCATAAAAGATTAAAAATCAAATCAACTAATTTCAAAAGACTGAGGGATTATTTCATGTGTCAACAATTACAGAATTTAAAAAATGATGCAGTTATTGTGCATCTGAAATTACTATAACTAGCTGGAATTAAAATAAAAACATTTTTAAAATTTTATAAAGAAATAGGGGTTCTGGGTGAATCAGTAAGTTGAGAGACTGCCTATGGTTCAGGTCATGATCCAGAGATCCTGGGATTAAGTCCCCTTGTCGGACTCCTGGCTCAGTGGGGAGCCTGGTTCTCTCTCTGCCTCTCCCCCTGATTGTGCTCTGTCTCTCTCTCTCTCTCTCTCTCTGTGTCAAGTAAATAAATAAAATCTTTATAAAAATTATAAAAAAGAGAGGAATAGGGGGAAAAGTATGCATTGCAGTATTTAGCTTAAAATCTGCAATATTCTGCTTATAACCTATTTCAAACACATGCAGTAGTCTTGATATTTTTATAAATTTGTATATATTTTATATACGTATATTTATGTATATATGTTTATATATCGATAATTTTTCCCTTAATAAGGAAGTAGCAATAAATTTGAACCAAGTCACATAAGGAAAAGAAATTACATTCACATAACCATGACTATTTTAGAAATCCAAGCAATCTTAATTTGTTAAAATATTCATTAATAACATCAGAAAATAAATTATCTTATACCTTTTTTGAGGCAATGTATTCTTTTTGTTTTACTTTTATTTTTATTATTATTTTTTTTTACACATGCGTTTTGCTCTCCAGTTTACCCTGATTTTTGTGAGAGCACAGCTTAACTTTGTCCTTGAACTTCGTGCCATCTCTATGTAAATGTGTCTTTGCCAGCTCTGATTGATGAGTCATTGATGAGAGTTATGCACTGTAACCGTGTAGCATCAAGATAATATCTTCTTGCCCATTTAATCCACACGGGAATTTTGATACCTAACGTATGAACTTTAGATCCAACAGCAGGAAGGGCAATAAGGTTAAACAGGGTCCCATAGACTGATTTTCTAATTTCTGCTTCATCCCGAACACCATTATTTTTCCCTAGGAAGAATTTATACATAATAGATTTCTTTTTATTTTTTTTCCAACATGAACTAATTTTATTGTGTTAATATCTGGAAATATTTCTGTAAGTTAGAAGTTATGGGTATTGTACTTATGAATATCTCGTGATATAAAAACATGTTACTTCAGATGTTTATGTGACAGGAAAATAATCCTTCTGAAAACTTGCATTGTACCCAAGATTAAAAATAGAACAGAAGCAATGATAGAATTCTTTTTGACTTTCATTATCACTATAGTTACTTTCTCTCTTACTTCTAATAATAAATAAGATTTTCATCAATTTTTTTATGGTTTTCATTCTTTACTGGTCATTTTAATGTTTATCTTAGAAAGACTATGCAATCTGCAACTACCATTCTTTCTTTTTTCTTTTTTAATGATACTGATTATTTTTAGTGACCAAAAATATTATCTTGATTCAAAGATCTGTTTATGAACCCCAAATTTCTGAATTTAGAATTAACCATTAAATCTTAGCAACTACAAAAAAATGCTATGATTACATATTTAATGCTGATATTTATAAATAAGAATCTAATGTTATCTAGTTTATTACTATTTTGCCAGATGCAAAGAAATGGAACTTTTCTATTATACTTAGTATTATGATTCTTATTTGATTTATAGAAAGAAGTTTTCAGAGACCATGGCTTTAGTAATATGAGAGTTCTATTTCTTTAAGCTCTGCTGGGACTGTGTTTTGGTTCTAGAATCAATTTGATGTGTTGGTAGCAGACTTTGAGAAGAATAAATATGCCTCTGAGTGTCAGCTTCCACAATCAAAATGTGCCTGTCTTTTTTTTTTTCTTTTTTCTTTTTTTTTTTTTCCATAAAAACAATAGATCCCTCCCTTTGAAAGAAAGCTTGCGTTGGCAGACACTTATTTCTGAAGCTTGGGTATTCAAGAATTATTTCTCAGATTTTTTTATCTATCCAAATATTTCCATCTTAAACATTATTTAATTGTTAATTTCCATTGTCTTGCAACAAATAACTACACATGAGTAGTTGCATCTTTATAAGGTTTTGCAACTCCAGGACTCAAATATCAGGTCCTGGGACTAATCTATCACTGTGGTGAGTCTCTCAGGTCAGCACATACAAACCCCTACAAGGTTGTTTTTTGTTTGTTTATTTGTTTTTTTTTTCCCCAGGAGTGCTTTGAGTTGCGAGTACATCACCATATACAGTGTGTGTGTGTGTGTGTGTGTGTGTGTGTTCCTTTCCTTTCCATGGTCACTTGACCTTCTAATGCCCTTCTTTTTAGTAACCTAGTAAGATGCCTTATTCTTACAAGGTAAATGTGGATGATTGTGATGGTGCCATGTGATACAATTATTAGTGTCACATTTCCACTCCAAAGAGAAAGTCTTCCATGTGGTCATAAAATATGTGAACAACCCAATCCAGAAATCCATCTTCAGGCTCCCTCTTGAGGCATCTATATTAATTATGGAAACCTCCATTTAGCATTTATTTCTTATAATACACTTGCCCCATTTTTGAATAAGGAGAGTTGCCTCTTTTTCCATTTACTAGAAAAGTTTGCAGATGATTGGTACTATTTTCTCCTTAAATGCTTCTTAGGCTTCAGCAGTGCAACCATCTGGGTCTGTGAGTTGTTTTTGTGGGATGGTGTTTATTAAGAGATTCAAGTTATTCATAGATTATACATTATCTTTGAATCTATTATGAAATTGTGTTTAATTATATGGTTTTCCAAGAAAAATATAACAGTTAGCAATTATATTTTTCATACATTTATACTTTTCAATAAGCAATATATATTTTTTGCTTAATCCTAAATCCAGAGTCCACCAAGCATTTCATTTTAGAACTCCACTATTTGTGATTCTTAAGTTCTGTTTTATTTTTCAGCTGGCTGGATTACATTTTCAAGTACATTTTTTAAAATATTTTATTTATTAGAGAGAGAGAGAGAGAGAGTATGAACTGGGCAGGAGCAGACGGAGAGGGAGAAGCAGACTTCCTGCTGAGTGTAGAGCCTGAGGTATGATTTGATCTCAGTACCCTGAGATCGTGACCCATGCCAAAGTCAGACCCCCAACTCTCTGAGCCACCCAGACACCCTTCAAGTGCATTTAGAAAATATATATATTTCATAGAGAGATGCCTGGGTGGCTCAGTTGGTTAAGCCTCTGCCTTCCGCTCAGGTAATGATCCCAGGATGCTGGGATCCAGTCCTGTATCACATTCCTTGCTCGGCAGGGAGCCTGCTTCTCCTCTGCCTGCCACTCCTCCTACTTGTGCTCCTGCTCTTTCTCTCTCTCTCTCTCTTTCTCTGACAAATAAATAAATAAAATTTTTATAAAAATACTTCATAGATATTAAATTCTTACATTATTTAGATAGATGAGAATTCTTTATTCTGTCTTGACATGTGAATAATGTAGGTTATTCCATTTTTGTCCATCACCTAATATTACCAAGATTTCTGAAGTTAGTATGAAGTATTTTATTTCATTTCATTTTATTTTCTTATATTTTATTTTATTTTATTTTACTTTCCCTATGAAGCTGACCTGCTTTTTATGCTTGGTTGCTGCAGATTTACAGATGTTATTTATTAGCATATTTCCTTCTTAATTATTTCTATTTATTTTTCTGTGAACATAAGTTTTTTGTATCTACAGATTTGGTAATCTGTTTACAATGTATTTTTTCTCTCATGTTTTTGTTTACTTTTCTATTTTGTCTCTTTGCTTCTCCAGAAATATAAATTATTCTCAGGGTGGTTCTTCTTTGTCCATGAAGCCGTTTGGTTATATTTGTGGCAAACAGTATCATTGCCCTGCCCATATTCATGGAGATTTTACCATTTTACCATTTCTGAGGTGCTTCAGTGAACTTCAGGAAGCCATATCTGTACCTCCTCTTTGGAACACTGCCTTGGGCCCCTGGAGCCATTTCATCAGTCAGCAGAGAGAACTAACACACCTAGGAGTTTACATCTTTCACCTCCTTTCCTTCCTACACCTGCTTCATGGGTAGCAGTTAACCAATGACTGAGACTGCACTGTGCTTCCTTTTCCTTGGAAACCATGAGGCATAATTCATACTCCAAAGCTCTTCTGTTGGATCAGGTTCATGCTGCCCGCTAGGACATCTTCATGTCACTCCATTCTGGGTTGGCTTTCTACTCGCTTTCTTCTCTGGTTCCCTCTGAAAGTGCTTCTTTAATAAATGATCTGCGCACAGAACCTCATTTTAGTATATGCTTCTGGGACACCAAGTGGATTAATTCTTTCTTATATCTCTATTGTATTTGTCTTTTTCTGTGCTCCTTTCCTTTCCTCACTATTCTAGCCAGTCCACTCTATTAAGGTATGTATATCTAACTCTTCCAGTTATACTTCTTGCTGTCTTTAATGCAGTTTTCTATTCTATAATGTTTAATGTCAGTTATTACTTTTGAACTGATCCCTCTATTTTAATGTGTTTCTATCATTTATGTCCATCTCTTCTTTGATTTATTCATTAGCTCTTTTCAAACTTTTTCTTAAAAGTTTATTTAATATGGTTGTTGAGAGTGCATTTTCTTTTAAGAAGATATGTTATGTTTGCAGGAATAGTTTCTTATATTTTCTCCATTTTTTGTATCATATCAATTCCTTACACTTATTTTCTTTCTTGTTTTAGGGGTGTGGAGTATATTTCTCCATGCTGGATTTTTTTCTGGTGATTATGTACTTTTGATTTAGAGTGCTACCTAAGGCTGCTATTTACCCACCCCCCCAAATTATATATATAAAATACATACACACACGTGCGTGCACGCGCACGTGCGCGCACGCGCACACACACACACGCACACAGGTTCTCTTAGTTTAATCACATTCTCTTCCACACCCACTGGTGAGGAATTTCTGCCCTGGAGTTTTGAGAATGCTGGAACACAATACACCCAACTGGAAAGATGAAATATACTGTACCCCTTTATCTGCAGATTCAGTTACCCATTGTTTTAGCTACTCACTGTCAACTGTGACAGTGAGATAATACTTTCTACAAAGTAGAAAGCAGATAATACTTTCTACAATATAATGTCAGATGTTCAATAATAACACTATGTTGCAATGCCTCCATCATTTACCTCACTTCATCTCATCACATGGGCATTTTATTATCTTACATCATCACAGGATGAAGGGTGAGTATAGTGCAACGGGATATTTAGAGACGTGACAGTCACAAAACTTATATCACAGTATATTGTTATAATTGTTTTATTAGTAGTTATTATTGTTAATCCCTTACTGTGCGTAATTTATAAATTAAGCTTTATTATAGGTACATATAGGAAAAGCGTAGTGTATATGGGGTTTGGTACTATTGGCAGTTTCAGACATCCTATTGTTCTTGGACCATATCCCCAGTGTCCAAGGATAGGCTATTGTAGTCTATTAATCCTGGGTTGTCACAACCTGGAGAGGACACCACACCAGGCAGGGCCACATGGGGGTTGTACTCAAGAATAGTGGAAACAACCAGGGACCATGGGAGGCGGATTTTGTCATATTAAGAGAGTGAAGTGACCCCTGGTTCCCAAGGGAAGATATGAGATTGGCCTGTTTGAATAATTCCTAGAGTTGACAGGTAATTGAAGCCTGCTATTTAGGGAGTATTAGTAAGAAGGGTGGTTTGGCTAGAGGGCTTTTTTCATAGTAGGGAGGGGAACTGCGGTAAAGCCATTCAGGGCCTTCCCAGTTTCACCAGATATCAAGATGGATATAATATCTTAATTATACTGTCATAATTTTAAACCTTACACCACATCTCTGAAACTCTTTCCTATTTAGCTGTTCAATGAATTTCAAATGTATTGCTTGTGTAAAATCCATGATACAACGTAAATACAAGGTCTGCTCACTGCTATTTGAACATTTCCAAAGACAATTTTCAGAGAAATTTTGTGGTATCTTCAAATAGAAAAGAAAGTCTGGGGCTGTGAAATGTAAAGGAACTGAAGTAGGGCAGTCTCAAACCTTGGAGGGTAATCACTTCCTTCCAAATCCCTCTTCATTTCTGAAATGCAGTTCTACAAGATAGTATTGTTTGTTTGTTTGTTTGTTTAATTTTGAGTTTGTATTCTTGTTTCCCACAGCAGAACTAAGTGTTTTATCTATGCCCATTCTAATACCACGCATCTGCTAAAGACCTCAGGTCACTAGATTTTGAGTCATTTTCCTCAGGTCAGTCACCTCCCTTGAAATGGACTCATTCATACAACTCATATACTTTTAACTCCACACAATACCTAATAGGCATTTCATAGGCACCACAAAACTGTTCTTTCTGTGATATTTCGTCTTGGTAAATGGTCACTGCATTCTTCTAGTTTGTCTTTGGGGGCAAAACTTGGAATTGTTGTTGTTGTTTTTCAAACACTTTACTATCAAGCCATCAGCAAGTCCCTAAATCCTGTTGGCTCTACCTTTAAAATACACCTAAAATGGAATCGTTTTGTGCTTCCCCCTCCATTACTACACTGCCCAAGATACCGTAACTGCTCACCTCTCTTACTACACTCATCTTGTCAGAGTTCACAGAGTGCTGTGTAGGGTCTGGTATCTTCACAGTAGTTGGAGGGATACTTTAAAGTGCACATCTGATCATATTATTCTTTTGCTTAGAAATCTTACCTCATTCAAAATAAAGTGAAGTTCTTACTGTGGTCTAGATGGACCTAAAATACGTGATGTGTTTAAAATACATGATGTGATGATGTATCCTACCAATCCCCCTGCGTAAAGCCCCTGGAGCCACAGTAGCCTCCTTGCTTTTCTTCAGATATTCCCTAGATGGTCTATTCCATCACTTTGAACTTATTTTTCCTTCTGCCTAGGAATTCCATTCCCTGGTTATCTTCTTGGTTTACTCCCACACTTCATGCTGGTCCTGATTTAATATCACCTCCTTAGAGAGGCCTTTTCCTCCCATCCTTCTAAAACAGCACTTGTCACCCCTCACTTCCAATCTGATTTCTCTGCTTTATTTTTATTCATTGCATTTATCACCATATATTATACAATTAGTTGTTTTTATTAACTAACACTAAAGTAAAATGTGAGCCCTAATGAAGTAAAAGAATCTATATTGATTTCTTTTTGTTTGTCAATAATAGCAGCTACTAGTGGCTCATTTTATTTGTTGAATGAATGAATGAAAGAATAAATGCATCATTATATCTAATTGGCCCAACTGCATTTTAACTGATGCTTCTAGTGTTTGGAAATGTGTTAAATTTATTTTGAATACTCTAAAAATACACAATGTTTCATTTTTAATCTTCGTTTAAAGCAAATGCTCTTTAAATATAGAACACAAAAGAAAATTCAGATAAGGAACACTTTGAGGCACCATGATTTCTAGGTTAACATGGCCCAAACTGTTGAGGTATTCTCAGTCTCATGCCATTCCTGCTCATTCTTGTTTTCTTCATTGGACTTTTTTTGCTTTAAAGAATTACTTACAGTATGTACTAAGCAGATACTTATTGATGACTTGGTATAAAATAGAGCAGGGTCAATTCCCTAATCATGTTCTTTGAATGAATTTCAGCAACTCATACAGTTTCATCTCCTATAAACAAGATAAACCACATTGTTCAGTAGTGGTATACTTCACTTTTATAACCAATTATATTGAAAATATGATGTTAATTATAATAAGTCAGCTCTTGCTATCTTTTTTTTTCAAATTAAACTCTTGTATATTTCATATCTGTAGCATTCCTCATGATAGATTTTAAACATTTTCTTAGTTTTTTTTTGGCATTATAGGAAAGTCCCCTTTAGCATTTCTTAAATTATTAAGAATTCTGAGGTTAGGGCGCCTGGGTGGCTCAGTTGGTTGAGTGACTGCCTTCAGCTCAGGTCATGATCATGGAGTCCTGGGATCGAGTCCCACATCAGGCTCCCAGCTCCATGGGGAGTCTGCTTCTCCCTCTGACCTCCCCTCTCATGCTCTCTCACTCTGTCTCTCTCTCTCTCAAATAAATAAATAAAATCTTTAACCAAAAAAAAAAAAAGAAAAAGAAAAAAAAAGAAAGAATTCTGAGGTTACCAGGTTTACACCTTGCGCTCTAATGCTTTGAAAGTAGATTTATACCATGCTACAACATTGAGCTAGAGTTACTATTGTTTACCTCACACACTTTGTTTAAGATACTGTCCAAAACAGTATCTTAAAAAAGGAAAGAAAGGAAAAGGGAAATACCTTTCTTTATCTTAGGGTATTAAAAGGCATCACACATGGATTCATGGCTTTCTAAGTACTTCTCTTAGAGCATCAGCAGTTTGTCCCAAGGAAATGTTCTCATCTGCCCACCTGGTGACATAGAGTGTTTAAAAATAAAAATCATAGAATTTTAAAAATTAATGTCTCAATTTTAAGCAGTTCATTTTTTCTATATTTATAAATAGCAATATTACTATTGTTACAGAGATCATCTCTGAATTCCTCACTTCTTTATGTGAAGTTAGTTTTATACTCAACATAAAAATGTGACATTTTATTCTTTGAACTGACATATACAAAGTTTAAAGGAAGAGTGTCTAAGAACAACAAAAGATTTTCTAAGTACTTTTTAAAATTTCCAGTATTCCTTCATTTATTTAATAAATATTTGTTATATCATGTACAGGAACCATTGCTGTGTGCTAAGAAATACACAAACATGCATACACACACACTCATGCACACTCACACAGACAACATTGCCCCTGCTTTTAATCTAATTATAAGTGATGGCTATTTGTAAAAAGAAGACCTCTGTGCTTAGCATACATTAACTTATTAAATCCTCACAAAAGGGGCGCCTGGGTGGCTCAGTGGGTTAAGCCTCTGCCTTCGGCTCAGGTCATGATCCCAGGGTCCTGGGATCGAGCCCCGCATCGGGCTCTCTGCTCGGCAGGGAGCCTGCTTCCCCCCTCTCTCTCTGCCTGCTTCTCTGCCTACTTGTGATCTCTCTCTGTCAAATAAATAAAATCTTAAAAAAAAAAAAAAAATAAATAAATCCTCACAAAAATATCTACTATAATTATCTCCATTTTATAGATGGAAAGACTGAGAAAAAAGAAAATTAAATAATTTGCTCAAGACACACCACTGGCAAATGGAGAGGACTGAATTTGAAATTTGGCTTATTTTCTAATCTCTTAACCATGATAGTGCATTTCTTCTCTTAGATAGATGTTCTAAGACAAGTGTGTGGATCTTCCTGGTGGCTCACAGCGTTGTGTTCTGACTGGAAGGTGAATTCTTCCGAGATAATCAGATAATGTATGTGCTGAGACTGTGAGCAAAGGGCCAATACATTCTTTTTTTTTTTTTTTAAAGATTTATTTATTTTTAGAGAGAGAGAGAGAGAGAGAAAGAGCATAGGTATAAGCATGGGAAAGAGCTGAGGGAGAGAGAATCCCAAGCAGACTCCCTGCTGAGCACGGGGGCCAACCATGTGGGTCTCAGTTTCACTACTCAGAGACCACAAACCCAAGCCAGACCAAGAGTAGTGGTAGTTCAG
Organism: Martes martes; assembly: GCF_963455335.1. NCBI lineage: Eukaryota > Metazoa > Chordata > Mammalia > Carnivora > Mustelidae > Martes > Martes martes. The sequence goes on along the minus strand of NC_137901.1, from coordinate 10,355,096 downwards.
CCTACTGAGTCACCAAGGCTCTTCAGGGCCAATACATTTTAAAAAAAATTTTTTTATTACCATATAATGTATTATTAGGGGTACAGGTCTGTGAATCGCCAGGTTTACACACTTAACAGCACTCACCACAGCACATACCTTCCCCAGTGTCCATAACTCAACCACCCTCTCCCTACCCCCCTCCCCCTGGCAACCCTCAGTTTGTTTTGTGAGATTAAGAGTCTCTTATGGTTTGTCTTCCTCCTGATCCCATCTTGTTTCATTTATTCTTTCCCTACCCCCAAAGCCCCCCATGTTGCCTTTCAACTTCCTCATATCAGAGAGATCATATGATAATTGTCTTTCTCTGATTGACATATTTTGCTAAGCATAATACTCTCTACTTCCATCCACATTGTCACAAATGGCAAGATTTCATTTCTTTTGATAGCTGCATAGTATTCCATTATATATATATATGCCATATCTTTTTTAATCCATTCATCTGTTGATGGACATTCTAGGTTCTTTCCATAATTTGGCTATTGTGGACATTACTGCTATAAACATTTGGGTGCACATGCCCCTTCGGATCACTGCATTTGTGTCTTTAGGGTAAATACCCAGTAGTGTGATTGCTGGGTCATAGGGTAGCTCTATTTTCAACTTCATCAAGATCAAAAGCTTCTGCACAGCAAAGGAAACAGTCATCAAAACCAAAAGACAACTGACAGAATGGGAGAAGATATTTGCAAATGACATATCAGATAAAGGGCTAGTATCCAAAAATCTGTAAAGAACTTATCAGACTCAACACCCAAAGAACAAATAATCCAATCAAGAAATGGGCAGAGAACATGAATAGACATTTCTTCAAAGAAGACATACAGATAGCCAACAGACACATGAAAAAGTGCTCCACATACTCGGCTTCAGGGAAATACAAATCAAAACCACAATGAGATATCACCTCACACCAGTCAGAATGGCTAAAATTAACAAGTCAGGAAATGACAGATGCTGGCAAGGATGCGGAGAAAGGGGAACCCTCCTACACTGTTGGTGGGAATGCAAGCTGGTGCAACCACTCTGGAAAACAGTGTGGAGTTTCCTCAAAAGGGCCAATACATTCTTAACTGACACCATAGAGACACCTTGTGTCAGATCATTGCACAAAGAGAATACCAGGAGCATTTTCACTTTTGTGCTAGAGACTTGTTCATTCTCTTACCTCCAGTGAACTTGGCTGAGCCATAAATAATTAATGAATGCTCTTTTTGCTTATACCAGACATCTGGCCACTCATGGTCCTTAAGCTCAAACCTTGGTGTTGGCCCTTTGAATTTTCTTCAAATAATAAGATGTGAAAAGACAAATCAAAGAAGGAAAATGAGCTTAAATTTTCCAATTCATAGCCTTCCATATGATGGCCTCCCTGGTTCTGCTGGGCTTTCAAAATGCTTTGAACAGATCCCCAAGAATGAATAATATCAATACAATCTTAATATTCCATCAAACTAGAAATGTCTTTAAATATAAATCAGAAAGGGAGAAAATAACACAGGATAATAATGACTTTTTTTTCTTCCCCAAGAAATCTCCATTCTTTAATATATATTCTGACCTATATTAGAGACCTTCTCTTAAAATTGGTAGTGAGATAGGGGAACTAGAGAGCATTCGAAGTAATTGATATGAATCTTCAAATTTCATAACAAAGTTAGAAAAATATAGTTCTTAAGCCAAACCTCTGTGTAATGAGCTTTCATGGAGCTACTAGAACTAATGTAAAATTTCAGTCGACCATTATCACACATAGTACTCATCTTTCCTGGTATTCCTGGAATGTCAGTGCTCTTATATGCAATGCTGTGAAGATTGGTATAATAATGTATATGTAATACTCTGGGTTCCTAGGGAGAAATTTAAGCAGGAAGTGGTAGTTTTAGTTGTTATATTGCTACTCATTTTTGCCTAATTTTTAGAATGAGATGGATGGCAGAAAGCTAAAATACAGGGAGTAAAATTAAATATGAGCTGCTTCATGAACAGTTCTCAAGTTATTTTTCAGCACTCCCAAATCCTTTCTACTTCACTGTCCCCTGAAGTACAAAGTGCTCTGCACATTTAGGGTTTTTGTTGTTGTTGTTTCCTTCTCTTCAGAGGAAACAGTGAATATCCTAAATATTAAAAAATTAGGGGTGCCTGGGTGGCTCAGTCATTAAGTGTCTGCCTTCGGGCTTGGGTCATGATCTCAGGACCCTGGGATCGAGCCCCACATCGGGCTCCCTGCTCAATGGGAAGCCTGCTTCTCCCTCTCCCATTCCCCCTGCTTGTGTTCCCTCTCTTGCTGTCTCTCTGTCAAATAAATAAATAAAATCTTAAAAAAAAAGAAAAAGAAAAGAAAAGAAATCAACACAACTCCCGACCTCATTCATTGAGAATTTTGGATTCTGAATCACATTCTTCCTCTTCACTTCTTGTATTCTGAAATGCATCTGCTTTTCTCATTAATTCCCACCATCCTTACCTGGTCCAAGATACCATTATTTTTTTTCTCAATTTGCCTCTACCATGTGGGATATCATACAGTGTGCACGTGTGTGTGCATGCGTGCACGTGCACATACACACACACACACAGACACACACACACTTATTTTATACACTTTCATCAGAGACAAGAATTTTGCCCCGACACTTCTGCTTTGCCATGATAACTCCAAACACTCCTTCAGATACCAATTCAATTGCCCATTCCTTAGGAAAAATTTTCCTACTTTCTGAGTTTTGTTAATTCATTCTATTGTATTACTTCATGGATCCTGCATTTCTCCTTCACAGAATATACTACAAAGTTATTAATATATTTAAGTGATCATTTAATTCATGTCAGCCTTACCACATGACTGCAGGACACATAAGGAAAAGAACTGATCATTTTAAAGTAATTTCATTTCCAGCAATTAGCTTAGTTTTTTGTTGTTGTTGTTGTTGTTGTTGTTGTTATTTTAGATCTCAGTTTCATTTCTCTAAGATAAATGGCCAGGAGTGTGACTGATGAGCCCTAACTATGTGCATATTTAAATTTCAAAGAAACTGACAAATCATTTTCCATAGTGCCTATACCATTTTACATTCCCATCATAATACATTCAATTTTCATTTTCCTAAGGAAGAATGATTCTAAACATTTTTCCATGTACTTTATTTTGCCATGCATATATCCTTTTTTGTGAAATGTCTCTTCACAACTTTTGCTCATTTTCTGCTTTTTTCCATGTTGGATTTTGAGACTATATATTCTAGATATGATTTCTGTGTTAATATATGGCTTGCAAATATTACTTCTTACTTTGTGGCTTGTTTTACTTTATTCTCTTAATAGAGTCTCAGAGAAAATATTTTAAATTACAGTGAAGTGCATTTTTTTTTCTTTTATGTATTTTTGATGAAATGTCTGAAAGCTTTTCACCAACCACTAGTTTTTGAAGATTTTCTCCTATGTTTCTTTCTAAAAGTTTATGGTTGTCATTTACAGATAGGAAGAGGTTTAGTTTTTCTCTTCAATCATTATGTTCTTACTTTCTCTTATATTATTTTCTAGTTAGGATTTCCAGTATTGTGCTGAATTGGAGTAACAAAAATGGATATTTTATCTTATTCCTATTATTAGAGAGGAAAGAATTAAGTTTTTCACCATGAAGTGTAATGACAGCTGTAGTCTTCATGTAAGTACTGTTTATGAAATTGAGAAAGCTTTCTTCCATTCCTAGTTTTCTGAATGGTTTTATCATGAATGGGTATTGAATTCTGTTAATTATTTTTCTGCATCAATTGATATAATAATATTATTTTCTTCTTATTTAACCTGCTATTATTATGGTTGATTACATTGATTGGCTTTTTATATTGAATCAGTCTTATATCTTTAGGATAAGTCCCAAATGGTCATGGTGAATAATTATTTTTATGTTACTGAATTTAATTTGCTAATATTTTGTTAAAGATTGTTGTGTCTATATTTATGAAGTGTACTATTTGTGGATTTCTTTTTTGTTATTGTTCCTTCTTTGGTTATGAAATCAAAATAATACTGGATATTTATTTTTTGAGAATTTTAAAAATTTCAAATTCAATTTATTTAATTGAAATAGAGTTATTCAAAGTATCAAGTGAGTTGTAGTAGCTTGTACTTTAGGAAAAATGTACAAGCTTTTCATCTTTTCATCTGAGTTGTCAAATGTATTTCAATACTTTTGTCAGAGTATTCTCTTATTAACCTTCTGGTATCTTCAGGGTCTATGGTGATATACCTTGTTTCATTCCTAATATTTTCTTTTTCTTTTTTTTTCCTTTGTCAGTCTTGCTAGAAGTCTGTCAGTTTTATCGATCTTTTCAAAGAACGAACTTTATGTTTCATTTTTTTCTCTATTGTTTTTTTACTTTCAGTTTCATTGATTTCTACTCCTATCTTTTATTATTTCCTCTCCCTACATGCTTTATGTTGATTTTGCTCTTCCTTTTCTAGTTTCCTGAAGTGAGAGCTTAGATTATTATTTTGGGACTTTTTTTTTTCTAATGTATGTATTTAGTGCTATTAATATCTCTTCCAGCACTGCATTAGCTGCACCTAATAAATTTTAATGTGTTATAGTCTTACTTTTATTCAGTGTATTTTATATATATGTGTGTGTGTGTGTGTGTGTGTATATATATATATATATATATACATATAAAACATATATATTTTTTAATTTCCCTTGAGGCTTTCTCATTGACAACTGATTATCAAAAATGTGTTCTTTAGTTTCCATATTTTTCTGTTATCTTTCTGTTATTGATTTCTAGAATTTGTTTTCCCATTGTGATCAAAAGAACACTTTCTTCATGACTTCAGTTGTTTTATGTTTATGTTTCAATATGTTGGTATTTGTTTTAAGACACAGGATTTTTCTCTGCTTTGCAAGCTGTGGAAGTTCTGTTCCATTTTTATATTTTTTAGTCCAGTGAGTCTTTCTTTTGAATCTCTCTTCTGTTGAAGAGTATATCCATGGAGTTATTTTTTCTCTGTAATTGTACTTGTCACTTCTAATATTTTCATTTGGTTCTTTATACTTAGGTATTTGCTAAGACTTTCTATTTTTCATTTGTTTCAAGATTCAAACTTGGTCATTGAAGCATTTATTATGACTGCTATAAAATCTTTGTCAGATAATTCCAACATCTATGTACTCCTGGTGGTCACATCTGCTGATTTTCTTTTCTTCTTCAAGTAGATATTTTCCTGGATCTTGGTATAATGAGTGATCTTTATATTGTATCTTGGAAATCTTGGGTATTATTTTATGTGACTGTGTCTCTTATCTGAGTATTTGTTTTGAAGGTTTTCTCTTATACTACACCAGCTGGGAGAAGGATGTACTTTCTCATTGCTGACAAATGGGGCACAAATATGTTTTACCCTGTTTTCCCCATGTGGCTTATATTAACATCGTGGAGATTGACAGCTTAGTTACCTCTGGAAAGTGATGAAAATTCTGGCTTCCATTCAGCCTGCTCTGACACCACACAGAGGAATAGTGAGAAAGGTGTCTTACTGCTGCTAATTGGGTTTGAAAGTCAGGATCCTCAAATGGTCTCCAGTAATAGCATGTGAATGGTGGGGGTTGTGGCTCTGGCTACCATTGGACAGGAAGATATTTTCAGTTCCCATTTGGAATAGTCTGATATCACACCAGGGAAGTATGCCTCATTACTGCTGGTCCCCGCCTCAGCTTTTGCTGACAAGGGTGGGATGGGGCACTTTTTTCTGTGTGGAGGGTAGGCTAGAGTAGGCACAGTTTTTATCTAAAGGTTTTCTGCTTTCCTGTACTTCCCCTTTCCTGGTTCTTTGAACAGAGAAAGCAGATTTTAATTTATTTTTAATTTTTATACTTTTATCTGTGCTCAGTGGTGCTTCTGGGCTTCTGGGCTTCTGGCTTCTTTAGCTCTAAGTCTGGAGTGTATGAGGCATATAGAAAGCCCAGGAAACTATCTGCCGTGTTTTGTGGTTGTCTGTTTTACAAACCAGGCCTTTTCAACTTGCAGAATGTTTTTATATTATCATGTTATAGAATGTTTAGTTATATATAAGTTATTTGCATAACATATAAAATACATAATTTTTATCTGTTCAGGAAGAACAGGAGGACACATTGCTAATATATACCTCCTAGTGTGGAACCTGAAATGGCAATTTAATTTTGATATTCCAGAGACTGAATCCTTTTCCTTTTGATTGGTGTTCATTGAGCTTTTGTATCTGTGGGCTCTAATTTTCATCCAGTTTGAATAAGTCTCAGATGGTACTTTAAATATTTTTTTCTTCCCCTTTCCTGTCTTATTCTCAATTCCAAATATACTTGTTAGAGACTGATACTGCTCACCACACCTGAAATCCTATTTTTTTGGAGGTAGCTCATTGATAGAACGTTGAGTATTTTATTTTCTCTTTTCTACGTTTTTGTATTATTTTCTGTTTCTCACATGCATATTTATATATAGGAAATGCACTTGGTTGAAATGAACATATTCTATATACAAATTTTGGAATGTAAATAGTAAGGAAAATGAGAAGAAAAATAAGAGTAAGTGGCTTTTAACCCATGGTTCACAGTAAAATATATAAAGATTTATCTTTTTCAGGTTAAATAAGAGGCAAACAATAGAGCACAATAGATGGCTCAGAAAAAAATTCTCATTATATTTGAAAAAATATAAGTTTAATTGTAGAAATTATTGGGTGGGTAAAATTATTGTTCAGTTAATTGTGTAAAAGCAATTGGTTGATTAAGAATGATACGATGATAGGCTTTTGCTTCAGAACTAAATACTTTTGAGGTACATAATGTTGAATTATGATTATAAAAAATAGGAGATTCCTACAATGTCTTGAAATGTGAAAGGACTTCTTAAACATAAAAACAACAGGAGAAATCAAGAAGGAAATTTGGTAATTTTTCCAAAAAAATTAATTTTTTTAAATTCTTATTTGAGAAACACACCAAAATGAAATTTATATTTAAAGTACATAGTAAGATTAAATGCCTATAGCAAAAAAAAGAATATCCCTGTTACATCAGTAGCTTCTAAAAGGCATGAGGAAAACCTACACGTATAGTGTATAGTAAATGAGTAAATAATAAATATAAAAATGACGAGTTGATCTAAGAAATGTTAAACTTCAATTTTTTAAAGAATGATTTTTTACTTTCTTTTTATTGGTTATACAGAATGTGCATGCAGTTTTATCATCTCCTTGGGACCTAGTTCAGCAATTTTTGTATCATTTGACCTAGTTATACAACTTTATTCAAGGTGTATTATAGCATAGTTATTGAGAAAACTCGCTTTGGGGAGAGACTCTCACCATCTGGCTGTATGACATTGTGTGTTATTTTTCTGGTTTTGTTATCTATAGAGTAGAGATAATTTTACCTACATTATTGACAAATGTTTTACTGATAAGAAAACATATAGTATTCAACTATTAAATTACATTTCAAATACTATATAATATATATAGCAGGCATTTACAATATAACACTTTATATGCATTAAGTTCCAAATTTATGATAAATATATACAAATGAGTTATATATAACACAGGCACCACACACAAACACAGATGCATGCATTCACAGTATGTTCTGTATTGTGTGATTAAAGGCCATTGTTATTTTCTCTTTTGTGTCTATTATTTCCAAGCATTTCCAAATATTTCCATTTCCCAAAATATTCCACATGAGCATGTGTTACTTATTGAGTCAGGAAATAATAAAAACAATCAATAAACTTTCCAAAAATTTCTTTGTTCTCATCTTTGTTTATTGTTTAGCAATAATATAGTATGCCAAAACTAAAATTGCCTAGTGTTTTTTTTATCATGGGGAGTCCATATTTACTTCTGCCATCTGGAAATGTGGTTTATACCATAGAGAGTAGCAGATCATAATACAATGAACTACCATATGTGACAGAATTCAATTTTGTTCCCAAATGTTGTATAGTAAAAATTTGATTGTTTGCAGTATTATACCACCTGCATTGTCACAAAGAGGTATTTCTGTAGGTTTTTCAACAACGAAACTGTTCATTGTTTTTCACTTTTTCTTTTCCCATGGATATTAACACTATAATTCATATATTGTCTGGTTAATTGAACCAACATGCATTAAAATTAGTCTAAGATAATTACTCTTCCCTTCTACGCAAAGGAACAATGTCATTATGTGCAATAGAAATTGTATTCCTTAAAGCAATGCAATTCACTTCAGATTTGACTTTCTGTTGTGTAACTGTACTATCACTAGAGGAAATGGAAAACATTTTTTACAGATGTTTGCATATTATCAGATACCAGATTTGGAAAGTTGATTAGGAAAAATATTACACCCTCTGTCAAAATTTCCAAGTTACATGGTGATTTGTTTATAATTCAGAAAACCTTTATCTACTTTCTCTGTGCTTTAACTATTAAAATATTTCTTTAGAATGGATAATGATCTAAGATACAAAGCGGACTTTTCTGATAGTATAGATTGAGTGATCCCTGCCCTTCAAAATCAGAATTAATTGTCTTCTCTTTCCACCATTTCTTTTCTGATGTGAGTTAGTCAGTTTCTCATCATCTCAACCATTACTTTATGGTAGTCTATTGGCAGGTACACTTGAAAAATACCTTAAGTAGATGATGAAAACCTCATAGACCCTGCATCACAGGTATAAATTCGGAAAATTTAGCCTAATCCTGAAAATGGAAGTTGGTTTTTATTTTATTTTTTTTAAATGGGAAACTTAAGGCTTGGAAAATTGGCTGTAACTTCCAGAAGAGCCTAGTTATTCCCTCGAGTGTAAGTGCACTATTAGGTGGTCCTCAGTTAGAAAAGAAGGAATAAGTGGAGTATATTACCACTGCATCCACTACACATATTAGCATTGTTAGCAGTTTCAAGAATGAATAAAACTAAAACCAGTCTTGAACCCAGACCAAACTCTGGTGCTGAGATGTCTTGCTTGGAAAACCTGGTAGTAAATAACTATTTATTTGAAACTATTTACTTGGAAAACCTGCCGGCAGTAAATAAACTAAAAAATAAACTATTGCTATTTGTAACCAATCTTTCTTTATATTTTGGGTATGTTTTTGTTACTTTACCTCACTCTTTTTTCATCTCTTGATTAGGTCGCCTTTATCAAGATTCTGTAGTGTGCTGGTGTCAAAGGTATTTCACAGAGTGATCACATTATTTCTTAACATAGTAAGACAATATGTTCCTGGAAGACATATTCTTCTCCATTATCTTTTTCATTTTGTAATCCATTTCTCTTTGAAAGATGCTACTTATAGTGTAAAAAAAAAATCTGGAATTTTACTAAGCAAACTATATAGTAAACTGAAATCCAAGCTTAGAAACAAATGTATGCATTACCTACTAGAAAATAATATTTAAGTTTTTCAGATATGACAGAAAAATCATCATGAATCAGGCATAAATTTTGGTTCTCTGAGTCTCCTCAGCTCCACATTTTTTTCCAGAAGGTATTAGCCTACCTGTTAACATTCATTTTAAGTGTCAAAACTTTATGAACTATATACCTAGGATTTGCCTCTTATTTTCTCTGTAAAATGTTTGCCACCAAATACTTACCCTGTTGAGGGGCTCCCCCTCATTGTGCACGTTGCTTCTGTTCACCTCACAGCATCTGTTGTTCATGTACGGTTAATGGGTGCACTCCACGCTCTTGACCTGTTGTCCTTGTGTTAAATATATGCACTGGTGATGGCAGGAGTATTTTACACTCTACTTCTTTTAGAAGAATATCTTTCTGAGCAGGTGGGAGTCAAATTTAAGACTAAGTTGTCATTGGAGAGAAATGTGTATATCGTACATTGATATTAAGTATTTAGAATAATGTAAAGTATACAGGAAAACTTATATAATGGTTAGTTATTATTTCTCTATTATCTCAAACAGGATCTAGTGATCTTATTGTAATTGATATACAAATAATTTTTAAATAGAAAAATGCCAGCTATCCCTTTATTGAGAACATGAGCTTATAGAATGATTATAATGAGTACATGAAGGAAGGTACATGCAGGTACGCACATTCGCGTGAGTAGTATGGATATACCACAATTTGGTTATCGGTTCATCAGTTGATGGGCATTTGGTTGGTTCCATGTTTTGGCTCTAATGAGTGAGTGACTATAAACATGTCATATAAAGTGTTTTGACAGACATGTTTCATGTATTCTTGTATAAATATTTAAGAATGGGATAGCTGGTTTTATGCTAAGTATATGTAATTTTATAAAAATTCCAAATTTTAATTGAAGTTATAGGTACATTTTGCATTCTGATTAGTAAAATATGAGTTTCAGTTTCTACAAATCCTTTACCAGCATTTTTAATTGTCTGGGGTTTTTTTGTTGTTGTTGTTGTGTTTTTAAATTTTTGGACATTCTGTTAGTTATGTACTGGTACCTCAGCATGGTTTTAAATTGATTTCCCCTTACTGACTTAATCTATTGAGTATCTTTTTCCTGTGGTTTTCTTTCATATGTCTTCTTTAGTGAAGTTCTCCAATCTTATTGAATGTTATCTTCTTCCTGAATTGCAAGAATTCATGACAGCTTTGTGTTTCCTACAAACTTTCCTTCAGGAGTAACTAGTATTTTCATTTTATTAATATTCCCTTTCAAGGAAAGTAAGTTTTAAATTTTTACGAAGTTCAGTTTATCTATCAGAATTTGTGTTATGATTTGTAAATCCCATTTTTATGCCCTGCATAATTGTGGCCTAAGCAATAGTCACAAGGGATTTACCCTGTATTTTCTACTATTTTACAAATTTCAATTGTATACTCAGGCCTGTAGTTTATGTTGCATAATATGTGTGCTGGTTCAGGATTTCTTTCACATAAAACTGCCCAGTTGTTCCAGAACCATTTGTTGAAAAGACAATACTTCTCTCATTGAGTTTTCTTGACACCTTGGTTGAAAAATCAATTGGCCGTATATGTCTGTCTTCATTTCTGGACTTCATGTGTGATACACATACCGGCCCTAAAGGAATTTCTTCTTTGATCTGTCTAGAAGGCTTACCTTAGTGGCAATCAGTCAAATAATTTAATTATATGGGTTTCAGAGTTAGAGGGTAATTCCTTAAGGCTTCCATGTGACTGTTAAAGAAGAAATATGGCTCCAAAAGTATAACTCAAAATAGTAAAAGTCTATACTTAACTAGAGTTGAGACCATATCCTTTGCACAGAGAAGAAAAATTTAAAAAAAAGTTTTTCCGTCATGTTTTCTCCATTGACTCAAAATATCATACACAGTAATAGTGTAAGCAAACAGGCATATTACCGAAAAAAAAAAAAAAGTGTGATGTGAAACGATTGACTGACAATTCTTTATCTGGAAAAGGATTCTGCTTTTGACATTGATTATTAAACTCTTTTCCTAGCATCAGGGGCCTGGTGCTCACTGGGGCTAAAAATTAGTCATATATGATTTAGCGAATATATTCAAAACATTATTTGTTCAGAAAATGATGAAGACTAGAGGTAAATATTCTCCAGAAATGATGTAGAGCTGAGGAGATCCAGAGAGCCATAAGTTTTGCCTGATTACTGATGATTTTTTCTCACACCTGAAGGATTTTAAAAAATCTTTATTTTCCGGTAGGTAATGCACATAGTTGTTTCTAAGGTTAGTTTTCAACCTATTATATGGTTTGCTTAATAAAGTTCTGGATATTTTTTTACAATATAAGTAGCATCTTTCAAAGAGATGGATCACAAAATGAAAAATATAGTAGGGATGAGTATGCTTTCAAATAACCTATTATTCAGTCATGTTAAACAATTATGTGATCTGTGAAATACCTTTGACACCACCACAATATAAAATCTGATAAATGTGACCTAATCGAGAGAAGACAAAAGAGTGAGGTAAACAAACAAAAAGTACCCAGAACATCAGGAAGGATGGGTTATGAATTTCAATGACCATTTTTATTGCTAATAGATTTTTCAAGGAAGACAAATTGAGGGGAAAATGATAGCAGAGAGTCACTCTGGTACATACAGAGGACAGGGACAGTTCAGGATGTGCAAGAGTAGATTAGCAGCACTAATTCTCTGGACACAGCATATGAAGTCATACCAGGCAAAAACAAAGACAATTACCTTTGCCACATATGGCTAAGTATTTTTGCCAATTGCTCAGAATTGAATGTATGTGACTCTTACATATTTGTCAAGATTCAGTCACAACAACTACTTCATCTAGCTTAAACAGAAAGGGTCTTATATAGGCTATTTGTTGGCTGACAGTTTTTGGAGGGTCCAGGGAATCAAAGTTGGTGATACACAGCCAAGACTTACTTGTGTCTGAACTTGGCACAAATTTTTTTTAACAAAAATTATTTGATCCACTGCCCAGCACTAGATAGTCAAAAAGCCAAAGGCAAGTACGAGATAGCCAGCATCTCTGCCAAAGAAAAAGTAATAACCTCCACAATGAATATGGCTAAGAGAGCTGAGAGCACACTGTTCCTGCACTACAACTTTCAAATCTTTGGAAGTGTATGCTGCTGTTTGCCCTCATCTTATGGCAAGACACCCTGGGAAATTTCGCTCTGATTGTATGCATACTTTGAAGGTAGAGAAATGACAAAAAGATGCTGTGGGCTGGAACACTTGGCAGATACTAACTGTAATATAATTTCTCATTTGTTCCATGTGATTATGCCTAATATAGTGTTTGAATAAAGTATTGTCCAAACCCTGGATAACAGAGCTTTCTTTCTTAACTAGTTTAAATGTAATCTTCATGAACTCCAATGTCCTTTGCATATATGATGTAGATAATGGACTTGGTGTACATGACCATAATTTTGCCTTCAGATTCAGCCACATGTACAGGGAAAGCAAAATAAACAAAATCTGACGGAGAAAGTACAGTTAGACAAGATATTTCTATCTAGATGAGCGAATTTTCATTGAGGCAGAATTTTTTCTTGTGAAATTTCAAAAGGAGGACTTCTATTTGAAAGTAGAAGCAGGGACACCTGGGTGGCTCAGTTGGTTAAGCAGCTGCCTTCGGCTCAGGTCATGATCCCAGCGTCCTGGGATCGAGTCCCACATCGGGCTCCTTGCTCGGCAGGGAGCCTGCTTCTCCCTCTGCCTGCCACTCTGTCTGCTTGTGCTCACTCTCGCTCCTCTCTCTCTCTCTCTCTCTGACAAATAAATAAATAAATAAATCTTTAAAAAAAAAAAAGAAAGTAGAAGCAAAGAAGTCTTAAGAAGTAGATTCTATTGCGTTATAACTAAAACATGTACACATATTAGGTGATTGAATATATATAACATATATTATTGAATATTATATAATATTATCTTATATAATTATAATATATGATAACTATATAATACATGTAAAATATTAAATATGAAAAGATAATTTGTAGCATTACTACAAATCCACACTGGTAATCAAGCTGCATCTAGAATCTGGAAGGAATATAAATTAAAGCTTTTGGTCAGTACTACTGAACAGGAGAATTGTGGTCTTTAGAGGTCTGTATTATGAAATGAGATTTCCATTCAACGTGAATGACCATGTAAATGCACTTTATTATTTATTGTTTGTGTCATTCTTTGTGAGGACCCACACAATTAGGATCTAAATATCATTATTATTCAATAAGACAATAGTCATGTCTTATTGAAGACCCATATGATTAGAATCTCAGACATCCAGGAAACGTGATGAGCCTGTCAACAAAACTAGTAACAGGTTGTTTATTTTTTGATGTTGTTTTCTCATCCTTTTACCAATAATAGTATATATTTCCATTGTACTCACCTTGCAAAATGCCAAGCCTTGTTGGATCCAGTACTTTCTTTACCCTGCACCTGGATAAGAGTAGCTGAAAGTAAATACTGTTGTACATACTTTTGCTCTCACTGTACATCCAGTTTTATTGCTCCGTATATTATCTTCATCCTGATGACTATGGGAAGAAAAGAGTTAAGAAAAGACTTCCTCCTTCCTGGGCACTCAAGAGGGAATGCTGATCTCAGCAAAATCTACTTGTAAATATTGCAGTGTGATTTATAGCAGCAAAATTATCTGAGGCAGTTATTCCCTAAGAATCTTTTAAAGCAGAGCATACTATTTGTATAATAATAATAATAAACCTGGAATGCAGAGATTTATGGCTCAAAGCTGACTGGAGAATGAAAGTTAACTATGTGGCCTATCTACTTATGTGACCGACGAATGGAGTACACAAACCAGGACCTCTTTACTAACACTACTTCCTCTGAGCCTAATTGCCCCATGAACACAGTATCTCTTTCTTTTTCCAAGTTCAGTACTCACAGGGTGGGAAACATGTCCATTTTTGCTTTGCTCTGCTTTGTTTTTTTTCTTTCGTTTTGCTTTGCTTATATTTGATTTTGTAATGGAAGCTGTACCTGCTGGGTTTATGGTGTGATCTGAGAGACTAATATTGTAAGGCTGCAGTGGTCCTACTTTTTGCTTATATCTTTCACTAATCATTAGGAAAGTTTATTGATGAGTTATATTTATTATCTGTGTGCATCTCTTTTGACAATCTCTACCTACCAAATAACATTACACCAGACCATTTCCCTAAATTCTAACCTGAAGCCTCTGAAATTCAGACTTCTAAAATCTAACTCTTCTACACATTTCAGTACGTTCCTCTCTTAGACTTCTCTATCTCGAGCTATCAACTCCATTTGGTCCATTTGCCCAAGACAAAACTCTAGAGACATCCTCGACTCTTACCTCTCCAGATCCAAACCTTTTGCAAGAGGTTGATTTTACCTAAAAAATATATCCTATATTATGTTTGCTTCATTTTCCCCATCATAATCCTAGTCTAATCATCATTATCTTTGAACAGATTATAGCAATTGGCTCTTAAGTGGCCTCCCCATATTTTAAAACATAACCATAAAATCTCTTATAAGGAAATCAAAGCAGGACACATTTTTATTCATTAATTCAACTGTTATTTATTAAAATCTCATTGGTGGTTTCCTTTCTTATTCAGAATAAAATCTAAAGATCCTATTGCTTATACTATGGGTTATTGCTTATACTACTACTTTTGCTCTCTCAATTACTTTATTCCATGATAATTTAGTATATGTAATTGTTGTGGTATGTTAGAGTAAAATTGTTTATGTGCCTGTTACTATACAATATGTTATCAAATTTCCACAGGGCAGTGTGTTTTGCTAGGTATTAGAATAAGAAAACAAGACCAAAGAAGTATAATTTTTGCTCATGAATATGGGGTATTCAGATATTCATCTGGTAACACGTTTTAAAGAAGTATGTGAGAAAGGTTTCCATTATTTAATTATTTGTTTGTTTGTTTCTAGTAAACTTTATTTTAATGGGCCTCAATATTTTCTGATATAATTTTGGTCAAGTTGTTTCACTTAAAAATACTGATTTTAAAAACTAATAATACACACACACACACCATCAAATATTCCTCAAAACACTCTCCTTTTCTTTTGAAGGTTTTATGATGCATTATTATCATTGACAAGTATTTTACTATTAAACATTTGTGACCAATTGGGACAAACAGTTCTAAGATTATTCTTCCACATTTAATTAAGACTAGGATAGCAGGTATTAACGGTAACAGTCATTGGGCCTTCTTAACTTCCTGGACAGAGCATTTGACCTTGCTAGCCTCAGTAACCTTCTTGCCAACTGCTTTGATGACACTCACAGTCACTGTCTGTCTCATGTCCTACAGAGCAAAACAGCCAGTCAGAAAATCTCAGCTCATATGGGTTTTCCATGAACCATATCAGTGATACAGCATCACCAGATTTCAAGAATCTGAAGCTGTCTTCTATCTTCTGTCTAGAAAAGTGATCATTTTTTTTTTTTTCCCTTCAGATTACCAAGGTTGCAAAGAGTGTGAGCTCTATGTCAATCCGGCACAGGTGCATAGCCAGCACTGATTTGGACTGGGTGGTTCAGAATAATCACCGGAGTTGTAAAACTAACTGCTTCCATTAATGTGTCATTTTGCTGGTACTAACCATGTTGCCACAACCAATACCTTTCACAGACATGTGCTTGACATTGAAGCCCACATTGTTCTAAGGACGAGCTTCACTGAAAGTTTACGATACATTTCAAGAACTTTACTTCAGTCGTAATGTTGGAGTACAGGTGATCACCATGCTAGGTTTGAGAAACACCACAATCTCCACTTGGTTCATAGGGATAATACCAATGCCACCAATTTTGTAGATGTCCTAGATGGACAGGTGCAAGGACTTGTCATTTGGGTAAGTTGGTAGCAGGGTGCAATCCGGAGCTTCAAGCAGCATGGTTCCACTGGCATTGCTATCTACACAGGTGATTTTCCATCCTTTAAGCCAAGGTATATTAGCACTTTGCTGTAGCATGTTGTCACAATTCCAGCCAGAAACTGGCACAAATTCTACTGTGCTGGGGTTGTAGGCTGTTTTCTTAATGTAGTGCTGACTTCCTTAATGATTTCCTGTATCTCTTCTGGCTGTAGTGTGGTTCAATGGAATATGTTCTGTTAACACCAGCAATTAGTTATTTTATACCTAGTGTGTAAACCAGAAGGGCATGCTCAGAGGTATGCCCATTCTTGGAGATACCTGCCTCAAATTCATGATGTCACAAATGGTAGGATTTTCTTCTTTTTGAAGGATGAATATCATTCCATTGTATGTATATATCATATTTTTGTAATCCATTTTTCTGTCTTTGGACATTTATTTTGTTTTTATATCTTGGCTATTGTGAACAATGTTGCAATAAACATGAGAGTGTAGGTCTCTCTCCTGATTTCACATCTTTTGGGTATATACACAAAAAGTAGGGTTGCTGGATCACTGGTAGTTCTATTTTTAATTTTTTGATGAACCTCCATACTGTTTTCCATAGAAGCTACACCATTTTACATTCCCAACAGTGTAGAAGGGTTCCCATTTCTCCGAAATCTCACCTCTAAGTATTGGTGACATGTAGAGAAATTAAAATACAATTAGGCCATTGCTCAAATGGTTAAACACAACTACTGTATGATCCAGTAACTCAACTCTATGGCTGATTTGCAGATGAATGGAAAACTTGTTTTTTAGCTGATGAATGGATAAATGAAATATGGTATATTCATACAGTGGAACTTTATCCAACCATGAAAACAGTATGTTCTTAAACATGCCATAACACAGATGAATCATAAAAGCATTATGCTAAGTGAAAGAAGTCAATCACAAATAGCCACATATTTTGTTTATATGAAATGTTCAGAATAAGTAAAAAATTACACACATAATTGACTAGTTGTTTCCAGGATCTGATGGATGGGCATGGGGAGATGGGGAATGGCTGGTAAAAGGCAAACCAATGGGATTTGTATCTCATTTTTTATTGTAGTCGAACTTAATAAAAAATGACGAGTTTACTGTTTTTTCCTTTATTTTAGAAAATAGACAATATTTTAAAATTAGTTCAAAACTCTATATTGAGTGAAAATGTTTATGAGTTCAGTATCACAAAGTGCCAGTATTACAAAATTTAAGACTCAAACGTATACCAGGGGTTTATGTCAGGCTCAGAGTTTAAGCACTCCAAGATTGTATTTTAAATAGTTAGATTTTCCATTTTTATCTTATTTTTGGGTGCTTTGATAATGTTCAGTTGGCTGAAAGAGGGGCGCCTGGGTGGCTCAGTGGGTTAAAGCCTCTGCCTTCAGCTCAGGTCATGATCTCAGGGTTCTGGGATCGAGCCCCGCATCGGGCTCTTCGCTTAGCAGGGAGCCTGCTTCCTCCTCTCTCTCTGCCTGCCTCTCTGCCTACTTGTGATCTCTGTCTGTCAAATAAATAAATAAAATCTTTTTAAAAAAGCTGAAAGAATTTTAGTAGGTCATAAGAACTTCACTGTGTTTGCACAATGGTTTATGATAACATAAAGAATAAATAGATTTGAAGTTTGAATGACAAATATAGTCACTGAGGTACTGATCTATTTTAATAGACATTTTTTGAATATCCACTAAGATTTTAAGAAATACTCTAATAATAAAAGAGTGAAAACTCAAATTAGCTGAATAATGTATTTTTGCCATTACCTTAAAATGAACATCAACAATAAAACAGTGAGTTATTGGGGTTTGATAGTGATACATTTTTTAAACAAACATACAAACAAAAGTGAATCTTTCCATTTCTTCTAAGATTTTGCATCAATTTTTAATGAAATTTATATGAGATTCTAGAGAAACCTTTATCACATCCTAATTTCTCAAATATTTATATGAATGATTTTTATGCTGTGCTACTTCCTAGCTGAAAGAAAAATAAATAAATAAATCGTTTTTATATAAATCATGTCATTCACCATTCCTTATTTCAAATAACATATTTGATGCAATGATCTTGTGGTTTCCAAATATGAGATTTACAGTAGGCACATGAACTTACAATTAAAAAGTACCTATTTGAGAAAATATCACTTATGAATTGAATGTGATATTTGATTAAGAAATAAATCTGCTACTAAAAACAGTTGATTACTAGCGGCCTAGATGCAGAGAGCTTTAATATTTTCTAAGCATATGAAAATTTGGGGTACTGATTAAATATTAAAGTTTTCAGTATTATGAAGTAAATGTAAATTGGGTAAATATTAGAATGATAAAAAATCTTCTGAATCAGGAACAAGTGGTAAAGGCATATAGTTAGTTAAAAATTGACAAAAAAGTATTTCAGGGACTACATGAATGTGGATATAGAGAATAGAGACATGAAATGCATTACCTTTAACCTCAGAAACTTATGTATTAAAATAATATTATGTGTTTGATTAAATTTAATAGCCATATTAATGAGATTTATAATGTTAATAAAAATTAAAACATATGTTAATTGTTCTTATCAGAGAAGAGAACTATGTAATATTATGGAGTTAATAGAATATAAGTATTGAGGACAGAAAGCTGGAATTTTAACCCGCCTTCATATTTACTCCATATTCCTTTCTCATCTCTAGATTCTTTATCCACACAGTGGAGATGACTGAAAAGCTTAAGAAAGTATTTAGTGCATTTAGTTCATCCTTAGTCTCTTCCTACAGACTTGGATGAAGTATAATGCGAACAAAAGATGTCAATTTTTATGTTGGAAGATATTCAAATAAAAAAGCATGGATTTTAAAATACCTTTCAAATTTAGACAGATAGCCAAGATTATTGGCAAAAATTAATGTGGAGGGGCACCTGAGTGGCATAGTTGGTTGAGTGTCCAACTTTTGATTTCAGCTTGGGTCATGATCTCAGGGTCCTGGGATCAAGCCCTGCGTGGGGCTCTGCACTTAGTGTGGAGTCTATTTAAGATTCACTATCCCTCTCCTTCTGCCCCTCCCACTCATGCTCTCTCTCTCTCAAATAAATAATCATTAAAAAATTAAAGTGGAAAAAACTCATCTGTTTCTAAGATGAACTGTGTCATCATTACTGACTATATGATTAATGAGAAATGCTATAACTTTACTGTCTTCTAGGGAAAATAATACAATATAGGTATAGCTTTTGGCTTAAATTTGAATGTTAAGCACAGCTTTTTTTTTTTTTTTTTAAATTCCCATGCCATGTGGATTGTTTTGATTGTCAAAAGACAATTTAGTTGGAAAGATTTATGAGTTTAAGATAGAAGTTTACCTGGTTTGGAATAACTTGGAAACGACTGCCTCATACTTTAAAAAATTACATCAGTCGTGAGGACCTGCCTGTAATAGATGAATGATATATTGAAGCTTTGCATACAATGATCTAGAAACTTTAGGAGGGAAACACTTATTTCACTCTTCTGTGTGATATTCTTCAAGTATTTATAGCAAACTCCAGTTATTGATGTTGCAAATTGGTTCTAAAAGTGTCTCTTCACTTTTTCAAATTGATGAAGCACTCAAGCCTCAGGTTCTTGAAAATTATTTGAAGGAAAACTCAGCTCTCATCCATTTTGTCTGCAGGATGAATTAAGGCAGTGTTTCCTCTATGTCATGATTGAAAATCCTCTTTGTAGGCTTGTGCTATTATGACTTTGTGAAAAGCCCTTACAGAAGGGTTTTAGGAATTCCTTTGATTTGGTTTTCAAGGATAACTTCTAGAAAAATACTTCGGAAAAATGTAATGTATAATATCTCTTTGCTTACTTCAAAAGAAGTGAGTGGATTATATGGATCATTATCTCTTTATTTCCATCTGTACACAGTGATGGAGCTCATTCCTCCATGTCTAGCTATGAAGACAAAGCACTTTACAAAGCCTGAAATATGAATGCCTAGGGCCTCAATTGTGCCTTATTTTTCACATGATTGTGTTGGCCAGCCAGTGGCAAGCAACTTGACACACATAAGGATTAATATCAAATGAACAAAGTAAACAAATAGTGAGAATTAAATTTATTAAAATTTGTAACATAAGCCTTTCTTACCTTAGCTGAATTTTAATGGATTTACATAAGTTATTTGAAGATTTAAGTAGCATTGAGGAAGTAACATAAAGAAAACAGTACTCACTTAGTTTTTTTACAGGGAAGACTCAAATGAACAATGAATTTTATCTTCAATATTGAGAGGACACTCTAAACAAGTTTTGTCTAGATTTATATTCCATCTCCCCTTTCTTGACTCAAGTCTTGATACTTGCCTTCTCTCTATCCACTCTCTTTTCCTAAGTTTTTTATTTCTCTGCAGTTCCATTTCTCTTTAATTTCCTCTTCACCTAACATCTTCTATTATCCTCCACTTTCGTTCAGTCCTTTAAATTACCATCTGTTATATAAGCCTGTCAGGAAATTGAGGAAACTTATAATTTTTGCAATCTAAAAAAGCCTCTGGTCTTCCTGAGTTACATCTGAGGTAAGTTTTCTCTTGTTATGTGAGTGAATATAACTTGTCTCTCTTGTGAAATTACTTCTCTTAAAAAGAAATTAATTTAACCTTTGTGCAAGCTAGCATTTTTTTTTTTAAGATTTTATTTATTTATTTATTTATTTGTCAAAGAGAGAGAGCCCGAGCAGGCAGAGTGTCAGGCAGAGGCAGAGAGAGAAGCAGGCTCCCTGCTGAGCAAGGAGCCCTATGTGGGACTCAATCCTAGGACCCTGTGATCATGACCTGAGCCGAAGGCAGTGGCTTCACCAACTGAGCCCCCCAGGTGTCCCAGCAAGCTAGCATCTTGAAAATGAATTATTTCCCTACCTATAGTGATATATTAGGATATATAAATGAAGAATATGAATAGAAGGTATATGTTTGTGTGTGTATATATATGATAAATATTTTATATACACACTTTTGTGGGTATATAAACAAAGTATTTACAACAACATGGGATCTCTTAGCACGCAATATTCAAATATAACATTTAATATTCATTATTGGTTCACCACCTCTGTATTGTGTTCTATTCAGAAAGGTGAGAAATCTTTATGGGTAACTGATGAATAAGTGGAATTTCTCAAAAGAAATACATGGGTTATTTATTGAGAATGGAAGTATAATTCGTGGTTGAATTTGATATTTAGTTCATCAATTACTTTTATTCACAAAATAAAGAATAACTTATAAAGACATATAAATACAGATTATATGGATAATGTATAAAGCACTGTAAAATAGGTGGGTTCTTTGTTAAATGTGTACATTGAAATCAACTGAAGAACTGAAGCAAATGAACATCTTTCATCTTGATTAAATCTAATTCAGTACGAGCTGTCTCAGATTGATTGCAGGTATCCCCTTTTACAAGCCTTTGTCAGGGAGTCTGTTCCATGTCACTAACCTACTACTATTGACTCTAAGAAATATCATGAGCTCAAACATGAAACACCAAGATTTCTGTTTTTATTCCCCATAGACTTGGAATCCCTTTTGTAAAAGAAAACAGTTGTTACATGCCATATGTAATATCACTGCTATTATGTACGAATGCAATATTAGACATGAAAAAACCTGCATATGAACTAGGGAAATACTACATAAATTACACTGTTATCTAAAGTTCAAAATGGATATTGTTATATATTTATGTTTTATTGTCAACATGTGTAGAGGATCACACTTGGATGAATGTTATGGATATTTTGATGTTTTATCTACAGCAGACACAAATCCTTTATCTGACACTGCATGGGCAATGATCAATTCAGAATTGACTGTGGCTCTAACCAGGTGGTATGACAGTTGTGTTCAGAAGCACTGAATATCACATTTTTTAAATACACTTAAGTTGGGGCACCTGGGTGGCTCAGCGGGTTAAAGCCTCTGCCTTCGGCTCAGGTCATGGTCCCAGGGTCCTGGGATCGAGCCCCGCATCGGGCTCTCTGCTAGTGGGGAGCCTGCTTCCTCCTCTCTCTCTCTGCCTGCCTCTCTTCCTACTTGTGATCTCTCTCTCTCTCTGTCAAATAAATAAATAAAAAAAAAAAATTTAAAAAAAAAAATACACTTAAGTTTAAATTAAAATTACATGTAAGAAGATACCCTTGCAAATAAATTATCTCTAACATTATTATTATCTGAAGGCTATGTGTGCCTATAAAATAAATTAGAATTTCACTAAGAAAACAGTGCCATATATTCTGTACCTGTCAACATCTTTAACTGCTAAGGTCCGCAAAACTAACAACACAACTGTTGAAAACATCAGAAATTATTTGAAGCTCTGTGCAAATCATTAGACTGACTTTTCTTCTAACACATATTTGGCCCTGCCTTATGCCATACCTCTCCTTTCCTGGCTGTGGAGAATGTGCATTTTGGTCCACTTCTCATGTACCCCGTGTGAGCTGAATAATCTGACATAAGGTCATATATATGTTGTCATGTAGAAACCTATATTTGCCTACCCGTAGTAAATGACAATTAGCTCCTGGCAGAGCATTAATGCCCCAAAGTTCAAGTTTGAACATGAATGTGCTGTTTGGGTTAAGATATTATGACCTGGTATTACACACATTTCACAAAGTGTAGTCACTTTTATGGATCAGGTGACAGTAAACACATGAATAAAAAACAAATGAAATGTATTTTATGGCTTATGTTAATTTTCAAAAAATATATATATATATTAGTTAATAGCTTTAAAATTTGATCTCTGGTCGGAATGCAAATACACATAGAAAGAATACACTTTTTTTTTTTTTTTTGATGGTGCCTACACCCACTTCCTTCAAAAGCAAAATTTTCACGAAACACCTCCAGCATAGAAAATAGAAAAATAAAATAATGTGATTTTTAAAAAGATTTTATTTATTTTTTAGAGAGATGGAGCTCAAGTGAGAGAACACAAGCAGAGGGAGCAGCAGAGGGAGAGGGAGAAGCAGACTTCCCACTGGGCAGGGAGTACAAGATGGGACTCGATCTCAGCACCCTGAGATCCTGATCTGAGCCAAATCCACAGGCAGCCGGTTAACCTACTGAGCCACCCGTACATCCCTAAAATAATGTGGTTTTTGAAGTATTGAGAACTTTTATGCACTTGCATGTAATATTATATGGATAAAGGCCTCTCAGGAGCCTAGAAGAATCACTTTCATCATCTATATTTATTAAAACACTCAACAATTAAGACATTTTGTTAAGTCACAAATATTTGATAAATTTTAAAAGCCATCATTTTGCTTAATGGAGTCTTCTTTACCTAATTTTTCCAGTATAGTATCAACTTATGTATGAGACCTTTGATGTACATAATCTTTTCATATCAAGGATATTTATCACAAAATATATTTAAAAACATCTATGTTTTCACAGTATGTTCTCAATAATGAGAAGTTCTAAATACAGTTTAGAAATATTAAATTCACTTTTATAGGTATAGTCCTGATAGTTTGTAGCTATCTGTTATTAAAAAACAAATATATGGCATGAACTTTTGGAAATAACTAAGAAGAGATATCCTTCCTAATACTATTTCATAGTCTCTAAATTTGGTTAAATCATCTTTTGATTTTATTGAAAAAGTGAGAAGATAGGAAGAACTCAATACGCATGGAGAAAAATCTAAAAATATAAATCTGGTTATCTAGAATCTAGAGTTATATTTCCATATTTCTGTATCAATTATCCATCTATTTAATTTTGCACTTAAACTTTTTTTTTTTGTGACCTGCAGCAGATTTTCAGGCTCTGAAGGTAGCAAGATGTTTAAATAGTCAGTAAGAGCATCTTCTTAATTACATGATAATGGGGATTACCTGAATAATCTATAAATGGCTAAGTACAGTGAATGGAGCCTGGTTAAGGCTTATTAGAATGAACTATTTTTTTTAGAATGAACTTTTTTTTAAAAAATTATTTATTTATTTGACAGACAGACATCACAAGTAGGCAGAGAGGCAGGCACAGAGAGAGGAGGAAGCAGGCTCCCTGCTGAGCAGAGAGCCTGATACGGGGCTTGATCCCAGGAGCCTGGGATTAGGACCTGAGCCAAAGGCAGAGGCTTTAACCCACTGAGCCACCCAGGCGCCCCTAGAATGAACTATTTTAATATTAATGTAATTATTGGCATATTACTCCACTTTCAAGCTTAGATGTATTGTCTAATCATTGACTAATTTTAATAAACTCAGAAAATTATATTTCCATTCTTTCATTATTTCAACATTGTATTTTCCAAGTGTGAATTTGACATTTTATCCACTCTTATTTACTAAAAATGTTAAAATGTATGTAATTGTAAGACACCTCTGGGATATAGTACTATTTCTGTTAATTTCTTTAATGAGTGAAAACAGAAAATATCATTTAAATGATATGCTCTCCCTAATCTTATTTCTTATCTGTTTCTGGGCTTGCTTTCTTCCTTTCTCTACATCTTAAAATGTGATTCATTGTATTTTGAGGGCAAATTTGTTTTTGCAGCAATATATCTCCAGTTTCATAATGAAAATCAGTTTGGAAGTGTAGCATTTTAAGTTAAACTTTCCTCTATAGTTATTTTACATAAAATTCCTACCAATATTCTCATGATATTGAAAGGGTATTGTTACTAAGACACTTTTCAGAAATTCAGTTAAGAACTTTTAATCATCCTGTTACATTTTGTCAGCTTCTGGAAAAAAATGTAATGCATAGGGATCAGGAAAAAGTGATCATGTTGGACTTTATTTGGATATTGGTATTTTATTATTTTGCTAAGGGTGCCAAAACAAAATACTACAGAATAGCTGGCTTACACAACAGAAACAGATTTTCTTACGGTTCTGGAGGTTGGAAACCCCAGACCAAGGTGTCCATAGCTTTGGTTTCTTTAGAGTCCTTTCTCCTTCTCTTGATGATGGCTGCTTTCCCCCAGTATGCTCACATGTTTTAGGTGTTGTCTTTACTCTAATCTCAGCTTCTTATAACACCAGTCATACTGGGTGAGCCTCTATCCATTTGACCTCCTTTTACCTTCGTACCTGTTTAAAGGCCTTATCCTCAAGGGGGTTAGGGCTTCAACATATGGAATTTGAAGGGAAATAATTCAGCCATTTACATTCATAAATATAAAGAGGTATTATGCAAACTCTAACTACTATGATTTTAAGTATATATTAATTATTTAAAACTGTGATATCTGGGGCACCTGGGTGGCTCAGTGGGTTAAATCCTTTTCCTTCAGCTCAGGTCATGATCCCAGGGTCCTGGGATCGAGACCCGCTTTGGGCTCTCTATTCAGTGGGGAGCCTGCTTCCTCCTCTCTCTCTCTCTCTGCCTGCCTCTCTGCCTACTTGTGATCTCTGTCAAAAAACAAAACAAACAAACAAACAAAGAACAAAAAAACCCTGTGATATCAGATAGTGGAAAACATATCTTAATAATAGTAATCACCTCTTAAGGTCTTGGTTTGTGTTTTGTTCCCTAATTTGTCATTGACTTCTATCAGTTTTTCTGACATATGTTAAATGTGCAATAAATGATGGTTGAATATATGGCTGGGGGATAGAATACACGAATGAATGAATGTATGAAATAATGAATCATCATGAGCCAACAAATAATAACAGAAATTGCATGAATTTTAGAAAGCTATTACAATAAATGAACTAAGTATACCTATGGTGTAATAATAAATCTACCAATGAATGTTAGGATCATTTTAACCTTTCTACTAATAAAAGCTGGGTTCAAATGTATTCCCTTCAGGAATCTAAGTCAGTCCTGCTCTGATTATTATATTATTACTGCACTAACTCAGCACTTGTGAATTGAGCTTGAGCCATATGTTTGCTCACATCTGTTGGTATGCTACTTAAAGAAATACAGAAATCTAAATGTGGTTATGTGTTGTCTGTGCAAATTAATTTGTATGATCATCAAGGCCAGAGGCTGCAGTTTTTATTTCCCCCATATAACACCTAAATAGGTTTTCTGTACACAGTGGTAACTCAATAAATTTTGTGCTAACTAATGCATCACCCATTCATGAGCCCCCAGTTGATATTTTTTGTCTTTTGCTGCCTGCAAGTTGAAGTGTACATTTCAATTAGAGCTCCACTTACTGAAAAGACAGATTTGTCACAGAAACCAGAGTAAGCAATTTGTCATGTGGTTTTCATGAAGCCATAAAACAGTGTTTCAAACTCAAAGTGATATTTGGGGATTACTATGCCATATCCTGAAATTCATAAAATGAAATATACGTATGCATAACGGATGAAGTGCATTTTGAAAATGAAAATGATTGCAGTACACAGAGTTTATAAATCAACTTGTAAAGCACTTCAGAATGAAAGGCACTATACAATAAATATAGGTTGTGTAAGGATGCATATTTGTTGGATAAATACAATCTGAGAAGTTTTTTAACCCTGCAACAATCTCCGAGACAAATTTTAAAACCTTTTCCTTTGATGTAATTTGAACATATTTTTGAAAGGAAGTAATTCTTGATATGACAAGACACTAATTTCCTCCAGACTTTTGTTTCTGGTTTCACATCATATAACCATGATTTGACTGAACTAGACTCCTTATCCCCAGAGTTTCTACTTAACAAGTACATTTTTATTTTCTGACCTGTAATTTAGACACCATGGTTGACCTCACCTCAACAAGTATTTTTTATTATCACTTACATGCATAAAGATGCAAATAGAATGATTAGTATTTATATATTTATTTTATACTTAAACTATTTATGTGCATATTTATACACACATAAACATCAAAATCTAAAAATTGAAAGTAACTTATGTTTAGAGTTAGCAGTTTATATTTAAAAGTTCAAACATTTCTTGGCAATGGTTTCTACAGAAATTGGCTATAAAATATTTTCATAAAGAAGTACTGAGTGATATAATATGTAATATTGCAAGTAGCTACATAATGCTTACTCAGTAAAATGTTCCATTATTTAGAAGTTACTAATGAAATATATACATTCAAGGTAATGTAAAGTATAGTAATAATAATGTAAAGTATAATGTACTTGTTTTTTCCTAATGAAATGTCCAAAATTTACAAAAGTCAACATGAAAATGCAATGACACCCATATACACAGATTTGATAACCATTTTAATATTTTGCTATAACTTTCCCTGAACCACTTGTAGGTCATAAGAATATCCAGGGAAAAATATGAGAATAAATGAATCACCAGGAAATTATGAAAGATTCTCAAAACCAGACCGAACAACTGATAAATAATATTCAACATTGTTCAGTGCCCAGTAAGTATTTGGCTGTCCCTGGTTATCTCCCAAATATATTTTTTCTTTTTATTTGCAGGAAGCCTTCAATCAAAGACAACACTTTACATTTGATTATCTATTAAGCTTTAAACAAAATTCAATATACATTCATGCTAAAAACTCCCAACAAAGTATTAACAGAAGGAAATTTCCTCAATCTTACAAAATGTACCTGCAAAATATCTACAGCTAACACCATACTTAATTATAAAAGGCTAAATACTTTCCACCTAAAATCTGCAAGAAGACAATGACCTCTATCACCACTCCTTGCAACATTGTAATGGAATGCCTTGCTTATGCAATAAATCATACATAACAAGTGGAATGCAGATTAGAAAGAAAAATAAAGCAGTCCTTATTTTAAAATAAGTTGTTTGCCTAAATAGAAAATGCCACATAATCTACAAAACAATAACTCCTAGGACACAAAAGTGAGTTTAGGTGCTAGGGAAAAAGTTGATATAAAGCATTCAATCATATACTAATAAGTCATTAATAAACAATTGGAATCAAATGAAAAAATAGAACAAAAATGAAAGTAATTTAAAAATCTAATAAATTTGATGCAAGCCCTACATGCAGAAACTAAAAATATTGATGAAAAAAATAAAATAAATGAGGAGAGGTGAGCCATGTTCATGGATAGGAAGATTTGATATTTTTAGTATTTCATTTCCCCCCAATTTTAATGCCATCCTATTAAAAAATGCTAGCAAGATTTTTGTAGAGATGAACAACTTGATTGATTTTTGAATGTTGAAGTATCATTCAGTTGCTGGTCTAAAAAGTATCATTCAATTGCTCATCCAAATCCTATTTTGTTATGATGTGTTATCCCTTTAAATTCTAAACTGTGTTGTTGTTTTCTGTATTTTTGAAATGGAAATAGAGGTAATTAATTTTAGACCTTATTTTCAAATATACATTTGTAATGATATATATTTCTTTCAAAGGAGCAGTTTTATCTCCCTTTCAATGATCTTTATATGTGTATATATTTGTTAAATGTTATTCAAGTGAAATATATCCTTTGTGATTTATCATTTACTTCTAGATTATACAGAAATGTGTTGTATAATTTTAGTATATTTGTAATTTCTCTGTATATATATTTGTTATCAATTTGTGATTTAATTCTAATGTGGTCAAAGGTAATGCTCTTTATAATTTTAGTCCTTTTAAAATAAATGAGACTTGTTTAGTGATCCATACAGAATATTACCTATCCTTGGGAATTTAGAATATAAAATAGAAAAAAATATGTATTTTTTTAGTGCAGAATTAAAAAAATATCAAAAGGTCTTGGTGATCAATAGTGTAATAATACCTAATAATTATAATTAGTTATTATAATTAAATCTTCCACAAATATACCAGCTATTTTCATTTAGTTTTTATGAGATGCTTCAAATCTCCTATTTAGACTATGGAATTCTCTATTGCTTTTTTTAATTTTATCAATTTTTGCTTCATGTATTTTGATACCATATTATTAGTTATTTATTTATGACTATAATGCTCTACTGATAAGTAGGCTTTTTTTCAATCATTATTGCATGTCCTCCTTATTTGTGGTAATTGTCTTGATGTCTGTTATAATTGGTATTAATATGATCACCTCGACTTTGTCATGCTTATGGTTTACATATTGTAATTTTTCTATATATTTAATTTAAACCACCATTGTATATTTATATTTAAAGTGTATTTGTAGTAGACAGATCTGGTTGGATCTTGTTTATTTATCCACGTTGATTACCTTTGCTTTTTAATTTGAATATTTAATCCATTAACATTTAGTATAATTATTGATATTGTTAGATTTCACCCTATCATGTTAGTGTTTATTTCCTGCCAGTACACATTTTTGTTTGTTTCTTTGTTTTCCCTTTCCTGTATTCTTTTGGACTATTGTTTTATAATTCAGTTTATAATCATTAACTGGATTTTCCAGTTACGGTTCTTATCATTAAATTTTTAGCAGCTGCTATAGAGATTACAGTATACATAGTTAAATGTTCACAGTGAATTCAAAGTTAGTATTCTACCCCTTCACTTAAACATAGAAAAACCTCCTGTCTTATGTGTGTTTTTACTTAATGCAAGCTTTATAAGTATAAAATGTATAAAATGTATTCTATATACATTGTAAGCACACAAAGTAATATTATTATTTTTGCTTTAAAAAGTAATAATGCATTTTGATCAAGTTAGAGGAAGATGTGTTTTATATTTATCATATATTTGCCATTTCTAATATTTATTTATTTTTGGAAATCTGAGTTACCTTTGGTATTATTTTCCTTCAGCGTGAGGAATATTTTTTGGCATATTTTTTAATGCAAGTCTGATATGGAAAACTGACTTTCGTTATCTGAAATGTATTTATTATACGTTCATTGTGAGATATTCATCTTGGGCATATGGGTATATATTTATGGATTGTTTTTGTTTGTTTGTTGGTTGGTTTGGTTTGGCTTTTGGTTTTGGTGTTTTGTTTGTTTGATTTTTACATTTTAAGTATGATATGCCAATCAATTCTAGTCTCCAGTGTTTCTGAGGAGCAGTCACTGGCCTAAGACATTCTTTTCGGCCAGTGTTTAATGTGTTGTTTTGTCTCTGGATGCCTTCAGAGTTATCTATTTTGGTTTACAACAGTTTTACTGTGATGTGTCCATGTGTGACTTTCCCCATATTTATTATATTTGGATTTAATTGATCTTCTTTTATTTGTAAGTTTATGTATTTCATATAATTTTTAATATTATTCTACACATCTGAACTGGGTTCATTTTTTTTTTTTTTTTACATTTTTTAAAATCTTAGATTCTGTGTTTTCAGTTTATTTTATTTTATATTATTATTATTTTTTTTTCCTATTCTAGTGGTAAGACTTTTATTCTTGTTCTTTTAACTTTGGATAATTTTGGATTGCTTCCTGGATATTGTGAACATTATTTTGTGGGTGCTCTGGGTTTTATTATACTATTCTAAAGAGTGTTTATGCTTTGTCTTAGCAGGTAGTTAGCTTGATGTGATTCTAACTAGAAACTGTCACACCTGCAGTGGGTTGCAGCACAATTCTTTATTTAATCAGCCTCCTGTTGTCCCAGGAATATGTAGTTCAGGGACAATACCAAGACTTGGTCAAAATTTATACATCATATATGAAGCTGCCTTTCCTCTGGATTTCTCCTTTATGGATTTGGCTGTCTTTTTCCTGTAACCCTTGTAACTTGGATTTCTTTTCTTAGACTTTCCAATGAGAAAGAGAGAGTCTTCCTATTGGTTTACTTTCTTGCATCATGAACACAGATGATCTATAGATAAAGCCACACACACACACACACACACACACACACACACACCAAACTAAACTTTCCTCCTTTAGCGTTTTGTTTTGTTTTAATCTTAAGTCCTTTTCAAATCTCCTTATTTTTATTTATACTTTAGGAATTTCAGACATTTTAAAAAGTATCCCCTATACTTCATAGTTATTTTTCATGTTTGTAGGTCAGATTGTAGAAGCTTATTTCTTTATACCCAAATTGCAATTCAAACAATAATGTCTTAAATTGGGTAACCATCTAAGGACCCTTATTGATAGTACAAACTGTGATAGCCTGAGTCATGACAGGGCAGGCATTTAGAAACTTTCTTCTCTTCTTTGACTGTTTTAGTTGAAAGGAGTGCAGCTGAAACTGTAACCAAAGGAGGTATTTTGCTTCCAGAAAAATCTCAAGGAAAAGTGTTGCAAACAACAATAGTAGCTCTTGAATTCAGCTCTAAAGGAAAGGGTGGGGAGATTCAACCAGTTTGTGTGAAAGTTGAAGATAAAGTTCTCCTAAGATATGGAGGCACCAAAGTAGTTCTAGATATAAGGATTATTTCTTATTTAGAGATGTATACATATTTAGAAAATATGTAGACTGAAATCATTATTAAAGTAGGATGAAGTGAAGCTGCCCATTCCAGTGACATTGTGAAATCTTTTCATCGTGTAAATAATTTTCCTGTCTCTCTTTGATAATGATCCAATGGGATACAGGCAAATGAAAAGGACTCTTTATTATCACTTGGTAACAGAAATAGAACAAATAATCCTAAAATTTATATGGAACCAGAAAAGACCTCGAATAGCCAAAGGAATATTGAAAAAAAAAGAAAGCCAAAGTTGGTGGCTTCACAATTCCGGACTTCAAGCTCTATTACAAAGCTGTCATCATCAAGAGAGTATGGTACTGGCACAAAAACAGACACATAGATCAATGGAACAGAATAGAGAGCCCAGAAATAGACCCTCAACTCTATGGTCAACTAATCTTCGACAAAGCAGGAAGGAATGTCCAAAGGAAAAAACCCCCCATGTTGCATCGCCACTTCCTCATATCAAAGAGATCATATGATAGTTTTCTTTCTCTAACTGACTTATTTCACTAAGCATGATACCCTCTAGTTCCATCCACGTCGTCACAAATGGAAAGATTTCATTTCTTTTGATGGCTGCATAGTATTCCATTGTGTATATATACCACATCTTCTATATCCATTCATCTGTTGATGGACATCTAGGTTCTTTCCATAGTTTGGCTACTGTGGACATCACTGCTGTAAACAGTCGGGTGCATGTGCCCCTTCGGAGCACCACGTTTGTATCTTTAGGATATATACCCAGTAGTACAATTGCTGGGTCATAGGGTAGCTCTATTTTCAGCTTTTTGAGGAACCTCCACACTGTTTTCCAGAGTGGTTGCACCAGCTTGCATTCCCACCAACAGTGTAGAAGGGTTCCCCTCTCTCCACATCCTCGCCATTATCTGTCATTCCTTGACTTGTTCATTTTAGCCATTCTGACTGGTGTGAGGTGGTATCTCATTGTGGTTTTGATTTGTATTTCTCTGATGCTGAGCGATGTGGAGCATTTTTTCATGTGTCTGTTGGCCATCTGGATGTCTTCCTTGCAGAAATGTCTGTTCATGTCCTCTGCCCATTTCTTGACTGGATTATTTGTTCTTTGGGTATTGAGTTTGATAAGCTCTTTATAGATTTTGGATACTAGCCCTTTATCTGATATGTCGTTTGCAAATATCCTCTCCCATTCTGTCAGTTGTCTTTTGGTTTTGTTAACTGTTTCCTTTGCTGTGCAAAAGCTTTTGATCTTGATGAAATCCCAATAGTTCATTTTTGCCCTTGCTAATGTTGCCTTTGGCGATGTTCCAAGGAAGAAGTTGCTGCGGTTGAGGTCAAAGAAGTTGCTGCCTGCATTCTCCTCAAGGATTTTGATGGATTCCTTTCTCACATTGAGGTCCATCCATTTTGAGTCTATTTTCATGTGTGGTGTAAGGAAATAGTCCAATTTCATTTTTCTGCATGTGGCTGTCCAATTTTCCCAGCACCATTTGTTGAAGAGGCTGTCTTTTTTCCATTGGATATTCTTTCCTGCTTTGTCGAAGATTAGTTGACCATAGAGTTGAGGGTCTATTTCTGGGCTCTCTATTCTGTTCCATTGATCTATATGTCTGTTTTTGTGCCAGTACCATACTGTCTTGATGATGACAGCTTTGTAATAGAGCTTGAATTGAGCTGGAATTGTGATGCCACCGACTTTGGCTTTCTTTTTCAATATTCCTTTGGCTATTCGAGGTCTTTTCTGGTTCCATATAAATTTTAGGATTATTTGTTCTATTTCTTTAAAAAAATAGATGGGATTTTGATAGGGATTGCATTAAATGTGTAGATTGCTTTAGGTAGAATAGACATTTCACAATATTTGTTCTTCCAATCCATGAGCATGGAATATTTTTCCATTTCTTTGTGTCTTCCTCAATTTCTTTCATGAGTACTTTATAGTTTTCTGAGTACAGATTCTTTGCCCCTTTGGTTAGATTTATTCCTAGGTATCTTATGGTTTTGGGTGCGATTGTAAATGGGACTGACTCCTCAATTTCTCTTTCTTCTGTCTTGTTGTTAGTGTAAAGAAATGTGACTGATTTCTGTGCATTGACTTTATATCCTGACACTTTACTGAATTCCTGTATAAGTTCTAGCAGTTTTGGAGTGGAGCCTTTTGGGTTTTCCACATATAGAATCATATCATCTGCAAAGAGTGGTAGTTTGACTTCTTCTTTGCCAATTTGGATGCCTTTAATTTCTTTTTGTTGTCTGATTGCTGAGGCTAGGACTTCTAGTACTATGTTGAACAGCAGTGGTGATAATGGACATCCCTGCCGTGTTCCTGACCTTAGCGGAAAAGCTTTCAGTTTTTCTCCATTGAGAATGATATTTGCGGTGGGATTTTCATAGATGGCTTTGATAATATTGAGGTATGTGCCTTCTATCCCTACACTTTGAAGAGTTTTAATCAGGAAGGGATGTTGCACTTTGTCAAATGCTTTTTCAGCATCTATTGAGAGTATCATATGGTTCTTACTCTTTCTTTAATTAATGTATTGTATCACATTGATGGATTTGCGGATGTTGAACCAACCTTGCAGCCCTGGAATAAATCCCACTTGGTCGTGGTGAATAATCCTTTTAATGTACTGTTGGATCCTATTGGCCAGTATTTTGGTGAGAATTTTCGCATCTGTGTTCATCAAGGATATTGGTCTGTAATTCTCTTTTTTGGTGGGATCCTTGTCTGGTTTTGGGATCAAGGTGATGCTGGCCTCATAGAATGAGTTTGGAAGTTTTCCTTCCATTTCTATTTTTTGGAATAGTTTCAGGAGGATAGGAATTAATTCTTCTTTAAATGTTTGGTAGAATTCCCCTGGGAAGCAATCTGGTCCTGGACTTTTGTTTGTTTGGAGATTTTTGATGGCTGTTTCAGTCTCCTTACTGGTTATGGGTCTGTTCAGGTTATCTATTTCTTCCTGGTTCAGTTGTGGTAGTTTATATGTCTCCAGAAATGTATCCATTTCTTCCAGATTGTCAAATTTGTTGGTGTAGAGTTGCTCGTAGTATGTTCTTATAATTGTTTGTATTTCTTTGGTGTTGGTTGTGATCTCTCCTCTTTCATTCATGATTTTATTTATTTGCGTCCTTTCTCTTTTCTTTTTGATAAGTCTGGCCAGGGGTTTGTCAATCTTATTAATCCTTTCAAAGAACCAGCTCCTAGTTTTGTTGATTTGTTCTATTGTTTTTTTAGTTTCTATTTCATTGATTTCTGCTCTGATCTTTATGATTTCTCTTCTCCTGCTGGGTTTAGGCTTTCTTTGTTGGTTTTCTCTCCAGCTCCTTTAGGTGTAGGGTTAGGTTGTGTATTTGAGACCTTTCTTGTTTCCTGAGGAAGGCTTGCACCGCTATATATTTTCCTCTCAGGACTGCCTTTGTTGTGTCCCACAGATTTTGAACCGTTGTGTTTTCATTATCATTTGTTTCCATGATTTTTTTCAATTCTTCTTTAATTTCCTGGTTGACCCATTCATTTTTTAGAAGGATGCTGTTTAGTCTCCATGTATTTGCGTTCTTTCCAAATTTCCTCTTGTGATTGAGTTCTAGCTTCAGAACATTGTGGTCTGAAAATATGCAGGGAATGATCTCAATCTTTTGGTACTGATTGAGACCTGATTTCTGACCCAGGATGTGGTCTATTCTGGAGAATGTTCCATGTGCACTAGAGAAGAATGTATATTCTGTTGCTTTGGGATGGAATGTTCTGAATATATCTGTGATGTCCATCTGGTCCAGTGTGTCATTTAACGCCTTTATTTCCTTGTTGATCTTTTGCTTGGATGATCTGTCCATTTCAGTGAGGGGAGTGTTAAAGTCCCCTGCTATTATTGTATTACTGTCGATGTATTTCTTTGATTTTGTTATTAATTGGTTTATATAGTTGGCTGCTCCCATGTTAGGGACATAGATATTTAAGATTGTTAGATCTTCTTGTTGGACAGACCCTTTGAGTATGATATAGTGTCCTTCCTCATCTCTTATTATAGTCTTTGGCTCAAAATCTAATTGATCTGATATAAGGATTGCCACCCCAGCTTTCTTCTGATGTCCATTAGCATGGTACATTGTTTTCCACCCCCTCACTTTCAATCTGGAGGTGTCTTCGGGTCTAAAATGAGTTTCTTGTAGGCAGCATATTGATGGGTTTTGTTTTTTTATCCATTCTGATACCCTGTGTCTTTTGATTGGGGCATTTAGCCCATTAACATTCAGGGTAACTATTGAGAGATATGAATTTATTGCCATTGTATTGCCTGTAAGGTGACTGTTACTGTATATTGTCTGTGTTCCTTTTTGATCTACTACTTTTAGGGTCTCTCTTTGCTTAGAGGACCCCTTTCAGTATGTCCTGTAGAGCTGGTTTGGTGTTTGCAAATTCTTTCCGTTTTTGTTTGTCCTGGAAGCTTTTTATTTCTCCTTCTATTTTCAATGATAGCCTAGCTGTATATAGTATTCTTGGCTGCATGTTTTTCTCGTTTAGTGCTCTGAATATATCATGCCAGTTCTTTCTGGCCTGCCAGGTCTCTGTGGATAGGTCTGCTGCCAATCTAAAATTTTTACCATTGTATGTTACAGACTTCTTTTCCAGGCTGCTTTCAGGATTTTCTCTTTGTCGCTAAGACTTGTAAATTTTACTATCAGGTGACGAGGTGTGGACCTATTTTTATTGATTTTGAGGGGCGTTCTTAGCATCTCCTGTATTTTGATGTTTGTTCCCTTTGCCATATTAGGGAAGTTCTCTCCAATAATTGTCTCCAATATACCTTCTGCTCCCCTCTCTCTTTCTTCTTCTTCTGGAATCCCAATTATTCTAATGTTGTGTCGTCTTATGGTTTCACTTATCTCTCAAATTCTCTCCTCGTGGTCCAGTATTTGTTTGTCTCTCTTTTGCTCAGCTTCTTTATTCTCTGTCATTTGGTCTTCTATATCACTAATTCTTTCTTCTGCCTCACTTATCCTAGCAGTAAGAGCTTCCATTTTTTATTGCACCTCATTAATAGCTTTTTTGATTTCAACTGGGTTAGATTTTAGTTCTTTTATTTCTCCAGAAAGGGCTTTTATCTCTCCGGAGAGCGTTTCTCTAATATCTTCTATGCCTTTTTTGAGCCCGGCTAGAACCTTGCCAGAACCTTGGGAATCATCATTCTGAACTCTAGATCTGTCATGTTACCAATGTCCGTATTGATTAGGTCTCCAGCCTTTGGTACGGCCTCTTGTTCTTTTTTTTTGAGGTGAGTTTCTCTGCCTTGTCATTTTGTCCAGATAAGATTTGCTTTCTCCTGCTGTGGAATTCCACTATTCTTGGTGAGCGAAGTTGGTTTTGGCTGGGTTTCTTGTTGATCTTCTGGGGGAGGGGCCTGTCGTGGTGATTCTCAAGTGTCTTTGCCGCAGGCGGAATTGCACCGCCCTTGCCAGGAGCCGGGCTAAGTAATCCCCTCGGGTTTGCTTTCGGGAGCTTTTGTTCCCTGAGCGCTTTCCGTAGAGTCCGGAGGACGGGAATGAAGATGGCGGCCGCCCAGTCTCCGGCCCGGAGGAGCCGAGAGCTTGGGGTTCCGCTCCTCAGTGCGCTCTCAGAGCAAAGCGCCCAACTGCCCCGCCTCCCTGGCCTGTGGTCACGCCTTGAGGAAAGCAGTCAATTGCTGGAACCTGGAGAAAAGCACCAGGTCGCTTCCGTCTCCGTGGCCTCCGGCCGCGCTCCGAGCCCACCCAGCCTGCGACCGGCACAAGGTAACCCCGGGCTTAGAGCTCACTCCTCGGCTCTGTCGCTGTAGCCGGCTTCCCCGCTCTAATACCTGCGAGCTCTGCGGCACTCAGACACCCCCAGTCCTTCTGTGACCCCGCGGGACCTGGGGTTATGCTGACCCCGCCTGGGTTTCCCCCCGGTTTAGCCTCTGGAGCGATGTCTCCCAGTGGAGCCACTTTTAAAAGTCCCGATTTTGTGCTCCGTCGCTCCGCCGCTTGCCAGGAGCCAGCCCCT
Organism: Martes martes; assembly: GCF_963455335.1. Taxonomy (NCBI): domain Eukaryota; kingdom Metazoa; phylum Chordata; class Mammalia; order Carnivora; family Mustelidae; genus Martes; species Martes martes. The sequence goes on along the minus strand of NC_137901.1, from coordinate 10,317,354 downwards.
CCCTCCGTGGTCTGTCTTCCCGTTGCTTTGGATTCACTTCTCCGCAGGTCCTACCTTTCCAAAAGTGATTGATTCTCTGTTTCTAGAATTGTTGCTCTTCTTCTCTTCGATTTCCCGTTGGATTTGTAGGAGTTCACAATGGTTAGATAAGCTATCGAGCTGATCTCCTGCTACCCGATGTCATCTCAGCCTGCTACTTCTCCGCCATCTTGACTCCTCCCTCTAAAAGATTTTGTTTTTAAGTAATCTCTACACCCGACATGGGGCTTACAACCCCAGGATTAAGAGTTACATGGTTTACCAGGTGCCCCGGAGCCAATCAGGAGCATTTTTTCATGTGTCTGTTGGCCATCTGGATGTCTTCCTTGCAGAAATGTCTGTTCATGTCCTCTGCCCATTTCTTGATTGGATTATTTGTTCTTTGGGTGCTGAGTTTGATAAGCTCTTTATAGATTTTGGATACTAGCCCTTTATCTGATATGTCGTTTACAAAATCTTCTCCCATTCTGTCAGTTGTCTTTTAGTTTTGTTTACTGTTTCCTTTGCTGTGCAAAAGCTTTTGATCTTGATGAAATCCCAATAGTTCATTTTTGCCCTTGCTAATGTTGCCTTTGGCGATGTTCCAAGGAAGAAGTTGCTGCGGTTGAGGTCAAAGAGGTTGCTGCCTGCATTCTCCTCAAGGATTTTGATGGATTTCTTTCTCACATTGAGGTTCTTCATCTATTTTGGGTCTATTTTCGTGTTAGGTGTAAGGAAATAGTCCAAGTTTCCCAGCACCATTTGTTGAAGAGGCTGTATTTTTTCCTTTGGACATTCCTTCCTGCTTTGTCAAAGATTAGTTGACCATAGAGTTGAGGGTCTATTTCTGGGCTCTCTATTCTGTTCCATTGATCTAGGTTTCTGTTTTTGTGCCAGTAACATACTGTCTTGATGATGACAGCTTTGTAATAGAGCTTGAAGTCCGGAATTGTGATGCCACCGACTTTGGCTTTCTTTTTCAATATTCTTTTGGCTATTCGAGTTCTTTTCTGGTTCCATATAAATTTTAGGATTATTTGTTCTATTTCTTTGAAAAAAATGGATGGGATTTTGATAGGGATTGCATTAAATGTGTAGATTGCTTTAGGTAGCATAGACATTTTCACTATATTTGTTCTTCCAATCCATGAGCATGGAACATTTTTCCATTTCTTTGTGTCTTCCTCAATTTCTTTCATGAGTACTTTATAGTTTTCTGAGTATAGATTCTTTGCCTCTTTGGTTAGGTTTATTCCTAGGTATCTTATGGTTTTGGGTGCAATTGTAAATGGGACTGACTCCTCCATTTCTCTTTCTTCTGTCTTGTTGTTAGTGTAAAGAAATGCAACTAATTTCTGTGTATTGACTTTATATCCGGACACTTTACTGAATTCCTGTACAAGTTCTAGCAGTTTTGGAGTGGACCCTTTGGGTTTTCCACATATAGTATCATATCATCTGCAAAGAGTGATAGTTTGACTTCTTCTTTGCCAATTTGGATGCCTTTAATTTCTTTTTGTTTTCTGATTGCTGAGGCTAGGACTTCTGGTACAGTGTTGAACAGCAGTGGTGATAACGGACATCCTTGCCGTGTTCCTGACCTTAGTGGAAAAGCTTTCAGTTTTTCTCCATTGAGAATGATATTTGCGGTGGGTTTTTCCATAGATGGCTTTGATAATATTGAGGTATGTGCCCTCTATCCCTACACTTTGAAGAGTTTTAATCAGGGATGCTGCACTTTGTCAAATGCTTTTTCAGCATCTATTGAGAGTATCATATGGTTCTTATTCTTTCTTTTGTTAATGTATTACATCACATTGATGGATTTGCGGATGTTGAACCAACCTTGCAGCCCTGGAATAAATCCCACTTGGTTGTGGTGAATAATCCTTTTAATGTACTGTTGGATCCTATTGGCCAGTATTTTGGTGAGAATTTTCGCATCTGTGTTCATCAAGGGTATTGGTCTGTAATTCTCTTTTTTGATGGGGTCCTTGTCTGGTTTTGGGATCAAGGTGATGCTGGCCTCATAAAATGAGTTTGGAAGTTTTCCTTCCATTTCTATTTTTTGGAACAGTTTCAGGAGAATAGAAATTAATTATTTTTTAAATGTTTGGTAGAATTTCCCTGGGAAGCCGTCTGGCCCTGGACTTTGTTTGTTTGGAGATTTTTGATGACTGTTTCAATCTCCTTACTGGTTATGGGTATGTTCAGGTTTTCTATTTCTTCCTGGTTCATTTGTGGTAATTTATATGTCTCTAGAAATGTATCCATTTCTTCCAGATTGTCAAATTTGTTGGCGTAGAGTTGCTCATAGTATGTTCTTATAATTGTTTATATTTCTTTGGTGTTGGTTGTGATCTCTCCTCTTTCATTCATGATTTTATTTATTTGCGTCCTTTCTCTTTTCTTTTCGATAAGTCTGACCAGGGGTTTGTCAATCTTATTAATTCTTTCAAAGAACCAGCTCCTAGTTTCGTTGATTTGTTCTATTGTTTTTTTAGTTTCTATTTAATTGATTTCTGCTCTGATCTTTATGATTTCTCTTCTCCTGCTGGGTTTAGGCTTTCTGTGTTGTTCTTTCTCCAGGTCCTTTAGGTGTAGGGTTAGGTTGTGTATTTGAGACCAAGAAAGCATATCCTTTTGTGTGACTGGATTTTACAACCATGTATGTTGATACTACTTAGTATAATAAGTAATGCTGAGTAGGAGCACATCTGGGGTTCATTATGGACCTTTTGAATTTAAGGTGTCTGCATAACATTCAAGAGACTTGAGTCATCACATTCTGTATTTTGGGAGAACAGATACAAAGCATAAATCTGATACCACTGGGATATGGATAAATGATGATTACTACTGAAAGACTACTAAACTAGTATCTGTAATGTGCCACTTCCATTACAAAATTGGGAGGACTCAGTGTATTCTGAGACATAACATTAAGTTTAGAATTTGTTCCAGATCTTGCAGAAATTCTGAATGTGTTTAATGTTTGTGTACTATTCTTTTACAACTAATTGCTATTATTGAGACCACAATATATTCCTTGGTTAGGGATAAATCCTGTAAGTGTCAAATAGTGTAAAAATTATCCTTTTACCTCCAAGTTTTTTCTCATTTATCAGAATTTTAAATCACTGTAACAGAACTACCAAAATCATAACCCAACAACAATAAAACTTGAAAAGCAAAAGAATTAAAATAGGAAATATTGAATCCCAGTGCCTGCTTTTATTCTTACCAAATATACATATGATTACTTAAGGACAAGGATAATGTGATAATGCAAAGATGAAGAAAGTATGTGGAATGCCTTATGAATATCTAAAGAGAGCCATTACCTCTATCTGAAGTGATTATGGAAATATCAAGAATGAGATAGCATTTAAAATAGCTCATGAAAAATTAGTAAGACTCCTATAAATAGAAATAGAGATGAAGAAAAACACCAGGCAGGGATTCAATAACCAGAACTGTGATGCAAAGTAGAGGAAGATAATGATTTTTGTACAGTACATATTCCATTCTGAGTGTAACTGTGTAGGGAGAGACGTTAAAAAAAAAAAAAAAGTAGATAGTATAGTTATTGCTGAGTATGGAAGACCATGCAAGCCAGGCTGAAGAGTTGTGGCCATTGTACCAAGTTGTGTTTGGTTTGGAAAGCACTTATTACAGGTGTCTGATAAGAGAGTCCCACAGGAATGTCGGAGGAACTGTGACAGAAATTTGCACAGTATAGGCAGAGTTTCCAGAGAACTGTCACTAATATTCCAACCCCAAACATCAGTGCAGGTGGAAAAGCTGGAGAGTACAGGAGAGTATATATGGGTCCATATGGGAACCACTTGGGACAGCAAAGTGAAATATGTGAATATTCCACATAAGTGAAATATGTGAAAAATCCACAAAAATGGAATTTTGTGAAATCAGCCTTGAGTTTGACAGGAGCTCACAGACCATTGAATAGTGAGCTGTGAGTAACTTCTAAGACTATTTAAGAATACTTCCTTTTCTTCATTTCTACCTTACACATTGCATGTGATCTCTCCTTGGCAAAGGACAGGGGAACAGGATTTTGAAAAACATATTTACCAATCATATACAGGGTGCTAGTGTCACCTTGGCAAAAATCAGGCAGTATTAATTATGTGGCTGGTTAGTAGTTCTCCCTCAAACCAGTCATACTATGAAGGAGACACATGCATCAGAGCAGAAATGAGTAAGCAAAGCTTTAGAGTAGTTAATGTGGTGGCACATTTCAATATTATTTGGAATGTGGAGAACATAGAGAAAGAAATAATTTTCACTTTTAAAGAAGAGGGAAAGGAAAAAGGGGATAAAATAGGAAAATTGGTATAGAGTAGTCAAAAACCTGTACTAGGAAGTGTTGGAAATATATATCACATATACTTTTTCTTTCATATCCTATTTCTTATCAGATGTTTCATTTCTTTCAAGTTTATAAGAACTATTGGCTGTTGAGCTATTTATTTTATCAGTACAACAAGTTTCTGAATGCATTTGGGAGATAACTTGTAGCAGTCATCAATACTGTTTAACAAATATTTACACCTCTGTTTTTCCAGCCTAATGGAAAAATTGAACTCTCCAGCATTCTTCAGAGTAGTCATGGGAATTGCTTTGGTCAATGCCATGTAAAGAAAAATGGCCTCCTTACATGCCAGAACTTGAAGAACCAGGGTGCCATATTCTCTGCCCACTGCTATGGTGATGCAGGAAATCTGTCATACCACTTACCAGAGTCCCTCTGTTCACCCACAAAGGACAATGTAACATGAGCAAGAGGAAAACTTACTTTTTGCTATATTAGTAAGATTAGACAGTTTTTGAATCTGCAGTGAAAGTGAGCCTATCCCAACTAACACAATAATGTTGAAAGCACATGGCCATTAGAAAAGACAAACATGAATTTACACCTTCCTCCACATATTTTCATGTGTGTGACTATAGGAAATTGTGTATACTCTCTGAGTCTGTTTTCTAAGAAGTGTTCTTATTTTTGGAGATAATGTACACAAAATACCAAATGTAGAAGACATTCAATAAATTATATCTGTTGTTATTAGAATTTGGTCTACAGTATAGCACTGAACTCATTCATCCAACAAAATTGGCTAGTATGTAGGAGAAAAAGATCACGCTAGGAATACGTCTATGAATAATGATATATTCTTTAGAAATCTGAAACGGATCTAAGGAAAAAAAAAAAAAGATCTATTGTTTCCCTGGAGATTTCATTTTCCAAAAACAAAGGTTAGCATTCTCTTCATTCATAGTCACTGTTCAAATAAAGCATGGAAACTAAATAAAACAAAGTGTAATAAATGTTTTCTCTACTTAAGTTGATATCAGTGTCCAGGGTGAGCAACACTTCATGAATAACACATTGGATCATTAGCATATCAAAGAAGATTTCCTTCTGCTGTATTTCACCAACTGTCTGAGGTCTTTGATTTGAACTAAACGACATTTGGGCATGCTGTTACTTCACAAAGGATTAGCGAATGTACAGAACCTAATCTCCTATCATTTGGGACATTTTGTATTAATTCAAATACTTAGAAAACAAGTGCATAAGTGAATACTTTGCAAGAAATGCTGCAACTCCAATCTGCTTCTTTCATCCTTAAAATAAGGACTTTTATTATGGTCCATTTAAATGAGGGATTTTTTTTTTTTTTTTTTGGTCATGAACAATTTCATGGTTAGATACACATTTTGTTCAAAATTACGTGAAAAATCAAGAAGGAGGGACACGTTCCATGTTGGAAATTCTGCCCAAAAAATAACACTGGGAAACATGGGCCTAAGTCACTAATGCCTAAAGCAGTATTCATTTGTTCTTTTGTTTAGACAAAAGACTGCATTCCAACATGTGGGGATATGCAGATGTGCAGGATTCTGTACTTCCTCATTGTTGTCTCGTATTATCTTTAGAATGACAGGTAAATAATTTACTAAAACACTATTGGACATTTTGGCTGAGGCAGGTGGGCTAGGACATGGTACTCAGACAGAAGGGCAGATTGAGTTGTCTAAAGATGGCTTCACAGATAATTTAACCTTTAGGCGGGATCTTACATTCAGACAGGGAAAAAAAAAACTGATGAAAAAAGTGGTGTGAGAGAGAAAAAGGGGAGAGAGAGAGGTGCATTTTGGGGCAGAGAAGCAGCATATGAAATGTACACTTATGTAAAGAAGAAAATATAGGATACGCTGAAAATTGTAAAATATTTATTTTAGTTGGAAAGTTAGGTGCATTTGTTTGAATCAGATATAAGAAGACAAAAAGCCTAACTGGAGGGAGGGCCTGACCAAAATTTATCTTGGATGCTGGGCCAAAAATGGACTTTTAAATTGTGTGGGCAATGAGGTAACAGTAAAATGAGGCTAGATAGAAATTTTAAAAAGATCATGTATGAAAGCTAGCAAGATTATATGTGGCATTATGTAATAACTGAAATCATTCCTACTATAGTCTCCAGGAGAAGACACTAATATATAAAATTTTCTGATCAGTAAATACAACCATTTCTATTTTAATTAAATTTTATAATTTATCTATGAATAATGCTTATTGAAAAGATTTGGAATTGGTATATTTAAAACCTAATATTGAGTATTTTCAGTGACAATAACTTGTAAAAGGTCTTTCCCATTCCTAGAATCTGAAAGGAAACATGATGCAAAATGAATAAATAACTGCTAATGTTGGAAGTCAGGCTAAAATCAAATGGTCATATAATATGAAAAACTGTTAATCTAGAGCATAAATTCTGGGCAAATTTTTTAAATAGTTAAGATTTCATTAGAAATATTGAGTTGAAACATAATATTTATATACTATGCTAATTTATTTTTAAAAATTATCAAAATAGAAGAGAAATGTTTTGTATCTTACTCAGAATTGTGTTAACATGAATATAAAATACAAATCCCTCAGGTTGTATACTTCAGATTTGAATATTTCATTTTGTATAAGTCACATGTCAACAAACATTTAAAAAACCCATGAAGAAAAAAATAAATGCAATGAAGCACTAAAGAAAAAAAAAAAAAATCAGTGGAATTAATATGTGTAAGTAAAGAACTCTCACCTATTAATCCAATAACACATAAACTTTGTAATAATTGTCTTTTTAAATCTTTCTTTCCTATATTTTACACACATATATTTAAAAAAAATAGATTAGTAGTAATCTGGTCCCTGTTCAAAAAACAAACAAACAAACAAAAAACCAGGAAAAAACATAAGGAAGGAGAGATTGAGTCTTCCATATTTGGTGGATAAAACTCTGTACTTTGCATATGTGGAATACACTTGAATGAAAGAAATTAAAAGAAGGAGGTAGAGGAAGAATAACATAATTAAAGGAACGTGTGATTGAGTTATACAATGTGAGAGAGAAAAGGGAAAAATGATATAACACAAGACTGAAAGTAGAACAGGTAAGAATATAGAGAATAGCAGTGATGTGATGATAGTGTAGATAGGAATTATACAAGGTGGCATTTACCAAGTGCAGAACATGGGGTGGAAGAAGGGAGGAGAAAGGAAGGGAGAGGGATAGGAAGACAGAGAGGGAGAGAAAGCGAAGGAGCCCTTTATTCAGTGAAAAAGGGGCTTCATGTAAGTATTTTGACAAATGGAATATACGATGCTATTCCAACTTAATGAGACTAATTTAATGCAAGTGATTACCACAGCCAATTAGAAGTGGGAATTAAACTAGAATTTTTTTAATGACCATTAGCAAGGAGATAAGAAAGTAACATAAACTCTATCCATTCCTTTACATCCTGTGCAGTCTATATGTGAGATAGGTTATAAACTAGCATATTGAAGATCTTTTATGTTTAATTTATGTGAGAGAGTAAGTAGAAGATGAGCTGTCTCAAAGCATGTAATTCATCACAGATTAATAAAAATGAGCATCATTATAATGACAATAAAAACGACACTAAGACCACTTACTACATGATGGCTATATGTCCCCAGGACTCTTCTAAATACTGTAATGTATTTTTACATTTAATCTTCAAAATAATTCTTTTAGTTGGAAGCACAGAGCAGTTATTTCTAGTGCCTGCATTACCTCCCTCTGAAGCTACACTGGGCAGTTCCTTGGGAGCTCAGAGTCACACGGATAGTTTCTGCCTTTAACACATACTGAATGTCTTTCAGCTTAGTGGGATCTAAATAACAGGATGGCAAATTTAGCAGGTAAAGGTCCAGCTTCCCATTCCACAAATAGATGATTCTAGGAGGCACTTACAAGTTCGTTCATTCATTCGTTCGTTCGTTCCTTCCTTCCCTCCCTCCCTCCTTCCCTCTCTCTTCCCCTCCCTCCCTTTTTTTCTTTCAATGCAAGTTGCTTATGAAGAGGTTTTATGAAGTCAAACACCCTCTGCTTGTAACATTTTCTATGAGTTGTTTTCCATTCCTTACTTGACTCTCCTTACTTCTTCACTCGCTTCCTATGATCTCCTAAATAAAACTTCTGAGCAAAATCCTCTAAGATTTTTTTGGGAGGATACTCAAATTAGGACATAACTGTTATCCAGTTTTACATGCAAAGAATACAAGGTTCAGACAGATAAAGTGATTTACCACAGTTTGCCCCATTAAAGAGTGGCAAATGAAATACACCCTTTTTTTGTATCAAAAGATTTTATTTTATTTTTATTGTTATTTTATTATTATGTTCAATTAGCCAGCATATAGTACATCATTAGTTTTTGATGTAGTGTTCAATGATTCATTAGTTTCATACAACACCCAGTGCTCATCACCATAGGTGCCCTCCTTAATACCCATCACTGGCTTACCCCATCCCCCCACCCCCCTCCTTTCTGTAACCCTCAGTTTGGTTCCCAGAGTCCAGAGTCTCTCATGGTTTGTCTACGGCTCTGATTTCTTCCCATTCAGTTTTCCCTCCCTTCCCCTGTGGTCCTCCACGCTATCCTTATGTTCCACATATGAAATACACTCTTTCATAACATTCTGGAACTCAGGAAGGCCAGGGAGAGGCATAGAGCAACAGGTGTAGAGGATGCAGAAGTAGAGACCTCTGTTCCCATTGGCTTTTCATGGTGAGAAATGACTGGGGGACACTCTTGAATATAAGAAGGTCGAGGCCACCACAGACAGAAGCGTACTTTTAAGAAAACTCATTGGGGGGTTGTTTATCAATGTTCATCTCAAGTGAGGTTTTAGGAGAAAAGATTCTCTGTGAGTGTACACATGATAAAAACATTATGAGTGCTGATATTTGAACCCAGAGGTTTTTTGTTTGTTTGTTTGTTTGTTTTGCAATAATCTATGCTCTCAATCAATGAACCCACTTACTCTATTTACTGGAAAGACTATGACTTACTCAGTTCTATAAATTCTATAAACTCCCACATAGACAACTCTATAAACTCCCCTCAACAAGTTGTTATCAAAAAGAGTTATGTAGTAAAACACAGCATTTTGCCAAACTATGAAAGACAGGTGTTTTGGTGCATTTATTGTCAAATATTCAAGAACTCCAAGATATTTTACACAGTTCATAGTACAACTATTCCTGTCAAGTGATGTAAAATGCTTGGCTTTGACACCACTGAACATGACTTATTTTTTAGTAAAATTTTAGATGTCTTCTTAAAAGTTTTCAATAGCAGTTACCACTATGTAAATAAACTTTAACAAAGTAACTTTTGTTTGTAAAGTTTATTCAATACAAAGGCAGATGAAGTCTCTGCTTAAAAGAGCCTGTAATCACTTTATGAAATACTGTGCAAGAGAAAGCTTCTGAAACCGACACTTCCTGTTCATTTAATTACAGTTCTGTTAATTTAATCACCTCAGTAGGGGACATGTTACTTGGTGGGTGATATTTTTTTCACACCATGAGATGCACATCCACCCTGCTTGTCTCTATTAACTTAATGAAGAAATTACAATTAGAAAAAGAGCGATGCATCGAACATTTATTTGAACACAGGGAGAAAAGTAATGGGAAGCAGGCATGTGTGATGAGAACCTATTGTCTATGTAAACCTTTCTGGATTACAAAATCAGCAGCTGGTCTTTTAGTTATTGTTCAAGGACTTTCTTAAAGTCTTTAGCATTCTGTGCACATAAGCAGAAATCAATGCCTGAAAGATTTTTATAAAATATCTGTGCACAAATGCACTGTTACTTTAAGAGTTTTAAAAGGATATGGAATGTACATATGAAAAACAACTTTCCACATTCCTTTGTTTTTACAAAAAGTGGTTGAGACTATGTTTAATGAATGAGTGACATCTGCCTAATTCCATTGTGCTTTGATTTTTTTTTTTTTTCTCTTTGGGGGAAAAAAAAAAACAAAAACAAATCTAGTGTGTTCTTTCAAATGAGAAAAGTTATATGTTTATTCTTTGTAGCAGCCATTCTGAAATACATCCCCGAAGGCAAATTTGCAATAATATCCAGATGTTAGTCAAACTCTACCCTAACATGTTCGTGCTGAACGATTGCATCAAAGCAGAACAGGGAAAAGTACTAATTTTGGTTTTTATGCCAACTTATAGAATACAAGTAATTTATATTAGCAAACAGGAAGAGTTAACTCACACAATTGAAGAGTAGATCAGTTTAAATATAGGGGTAAAATGCAAGGTATTTAACAGGACAGATAGAGCCCACTGCAGAACTGACCCCAACATATTCCTTCAGAATAATCCTTGGTTTTAATAATCCACTTAACCCTGGGGCTTCTAGCTGCCTGAATGCTCCTAAATTACTCTCTGTTTTGCCCACCAGATTCTTTTCTGGAACATCCTTTCCTACCTTCTTAGTCTAAATAATTACAACTTATCTTCAAGAGTCAAATCAGGAAACATCTCCTCCAGAAAACATCCAAGAACCATGTACTGGGCTCACTTCTCTGTTCTTTGTTTCTACCACAGCCTTGGCATGCCATGCCCCTATAATGGGTCTAAAACTGTGAACACAGTTTCATTAAATGTCTTATTTTTCTATACTGTAAATTCATAGAAGGCAAGGATAGAGACTATGTCAGCATTTTATACACTGAGTCAAATAAACTGTGCTGAGCCTCAGTATATGAAGGGCAGACCTTAATTTATAATACAATAAAAAACATTTTATGTGAGGAAATTAGTCCAGATTTGCATTGATTTCAGGAAATTGCCCAACCCACAATCATCTAGGCTCTACTTCAATATTTTCAGTGTTAGAGAAGTTAAGAGTATAATACAGTATTTTGTTTTTCACATATTTTATTTTAGAACCATTTTAAATTTCCAGAAAAATTGTGAAGCTAGTACAGAGACTTCGCACATGCCCAATGCTAAGTATCTCCCACTGTGTCTATCTTCTTTAATAAACTACAGGTGTTACAATTAATTAAATAATATTGTTACGATATTATTAGAAAAGATCACAGGTTTTGAGTTTTGTTTGTTTGTTTTAATCTCATTTGTTAATACCCTAATGTCCATTTGCTGTTCCAGGATCTTATATAGACTACTGTATCACACCTGGTTGTCATGTCTCCTTAGGCTCCTCTTGACTATGACAGTTTTCAGACTTTCCTTCTTTTTGATGACCTTAGTTTTGAGGAGTACTGGTAAGATATTTTGTAGAATGTCCCTCAATTGGGATTTGTTTGACATTTATCTTATGGTTAGAAAAGGATTATGTGGTTTTTGAAGGAAGACTATAGAGGTAAATGTCATTTTCATCACACCATATCAAGCATACCTTGTATTGACATGACATATCACTGTTCATGTTAATCTTGATCACTGGGCTCAGTGGCATTTGTCAGACTTCTCTACTGTACAGTTATTCTTTCTCTCTCTCCAGGCCCACCATACACTATTTGGTGGAAGGAAGTTGCTATGTGCGGGTAAACTTAAGGAGTTTACAGAATTTTATCCGAACTCTTTGAACATGCATTTTTTTTTTTGGAATTCTGTGTGGGAGATTTTTCTAATGTCCTTCATTTACTCATTTATTCAATTGTTTATTTATGTCAATAAGAACTCCAGGTATTTATTTTATGCTTTGGGTCATAACACACACAATGCCCCGTCACTGTTTTGTTCTCAAAGTGTTTCATCAGCGGCAGGTTCCAGTTGGTTCATTTGTTTCTTTGGCTTATCCCCACCATTGTGTGATCTGTGTTTAACACTTCCTTACTCTTTGGCACTCCAAGTTGCTCCAGGTTCATCCTGTGCATTCCTTGGCCCTTCTAGATCACCTGTTCTTAAAAGGAGCCCTGCTTCCTTTTCTGGAAGATTGCTATTAGAAACCAGGAAGTGTGTATTTCATATGTTCATTGCTATGGGGATGGGCCCTTTCTGCTGACAGAGCAAGAAAATATGTGTTTAATAACTTATGTGTAAAAACATGTTTATTAATATTTCCATGTGGAACCATTTACATCTATATTAAGCTAAAAGTGAGCCATATTGATGTGATATTGATCCATGACCACATGGATTAGTCCAGCCTCTGGCACTTATGTGTAAATTCCACTCCAGTGATGAGAAATACAGCTCTGGGCTTCTTCCATTCATTTTCCTGATCACTGTATTCTAGTATACTTGCATAGAGTATCAAAATTGTTAACCTCCCATGAGAAAAAACAAAATGAAAAAACTTTACCAGCTTAAGTGTAATACTTATATTCCATCTCTTTTGCCTTTAATTTTATAGACTCCACACATTTCCAGAGTTACTTAAATCAGCTCTTCTCCCACTCCCTGCTGCCCAGTTAAGTCAGATTGTTTCATGTATTTGTAATAATACAGTTGGATTATTTTGTTGTATTCTGAATTCCTTTCTGGAATCCCCTATTCCTAGATGAATTTTGAGAAATTATATACCAAGTTCTACTCTTTGCATTGTAAATTCCTATGGGTTTTGAAAAATATGTTATGTCTGAAAGGATTGTTTCTTTAAAATTCCCCCATTTCTTTTTAGTGGCTGAGTAACAGCCCATTCTGTATGTATACCACCTCTTCTCTATCCATTCAAACATCAGTGGACATCTGTGCTCTTTCCATGTTTGGCTATTATGGACATCACTGCTATAAACATTGGGTGCCTGTGTCCCTTCAAATCACTGTTTTTGTATATTTTGAATAAATACCCAGTAGTGCAATTGCTGGGCCATAAGGTAGTTCTATTTTTAACTTTTTGAGTAATCTCCATACTGTTTTCCAGAGTGGCTGCACTAGTTTCCATCCCTACCACCAGTGTACGAGGGTTCTCCTTCTTCTCTATCTTTGGCAACAACTGTTGTTTCCTGAGTTGTTAATTTTAGCCATTCTGACTGGTGTGAGGTGGTATTTCTTTTTTTCTTTTCTTTTTATTTATTTATTTATTTATTTATTTGACAGGCAGAGATCACAAGTAGGCAGAGAGGCAGGCAGAGAGAGAGGAGGAAACAGGATCCCTGCTGAGCAGAGAGCCCGATGCGGGGCTCGATCCCAGGACCCTGAGATCATGCCCTGAGCCAAAGGCAGAGGCTTTAACCCACTGAGCCACCCAGGCGCCCCAGTGAGGTGGTATTTCATTATGGTTTTGATTCGTATTTCCCTGAGGTGATGACTGATGTTGAGCATTTTTTTCATGTGTCTGTTAGCCATTTGTATGAAATCTTGCTATTTACAATGATGTGGATGGAACTAAAAAATATTATGTTAAGTGAAATAAGTCAGTCAGAGAAAGACAAATACCATCTGATTTCACCCATATGTGGGATTTAAGAAATAAAACTGATGGACTTAGGGGAAGGGGAGAAATAAAATAAGATAAAAACAGAGGGAGACAAACCATAGAGACTCTTAACTACAGAGGGCAAACTGAGGGTTGCTTGAGGGGCGGGGGTGGGGGACTTGTGTAACTGGGTGACGGGCATGAAGGAAGACACTTGATGTAATGAGCACTGGGTGTTACAACTAATGAATCATTAAATTCTACCCCAAAATTAATAACACACTGTATGTTAACTAACTCAAATTTAAATAAAACTCCCAAATAAATAGATAAAAATTAGAAAATAATAAAATAAAATAATAGTAAAAAGTTTTACCTATTTAAACCCTTCTCCAACCCTTGACTCTCACTGTTCATCTAGGATCTACAGTTTTCTGTTTACAGAATATAATTGGAATTAGTTGATTTGTAGCCTTTTCAAGCTGGCTTATTTTACTTAACTATAGGCATTTAAGATTTATCTATACAGTTTTACAGCTTGATAGCTCATTATTTATTGCTGAATGATAATTTATTGTACAATAAAAATAATATCTCAACATACAATAGAAATACATTATACAAATGTACTAGCGTGTTAATTCACTTACTGAAAAGCATCTTGATTACTTTCAGGTTTTGCTGATTATAAACAAATCTATAAACTTTTGGGTACAGCTTTTTATGTGAATATAAATTTAAAAATCGGCTAGGTAAATACATGGGAGTAGAGTTGCTGGATCATATAATAAAATAATTTTTTAATTTGTAAGAAACTACAAGTTATTTTCCAAAGTTATGGTGCCATTTTGCATTTATACTAACAGTGAAAGAGATTTCTCTTGTTCTGCATTCTCAATGGCATTTGATATTGTGAGGTATTTGGATATCAACCCCTATAATAATTGTGTAGTGATATCTCTTGTTTCAATTGTAATTTCTGTTATGACAAATAATATTGAATATAATTTCCAGTACTTATTTGTCATCTATGTCTTCTCTGCTGAGGTGCTTGCTCAGATTTTGTCCATTTTAATTAAAAAAAAAAAAAAAAACTCTTATTTTAAAATGTTTTTTATATTTTCTGAAAGGTCCCCCAATAATGGGCCCATGATTAAAGGAGTGAGACTGATACAAAGCAAAGGTCAAGCAAAGCTTTATTTCGTGCCAAGCATCAAGAATCAAACCGAACGTTAGGGGCCGCACCTCTTACAGAGGGCGACCTCTCTCTGCTTCACAGACTAGCTTTTAAGGGCAAAGGCCATGCAGTTGGGCCTGGCCACGCACAGGTGGCCAATGAAATTGTAACACACAGAGAAAGCTGCACAGTCATGCTAGGTCACACATAAGTGACCAACTGAATTACAATTTACCCTAGTAGATATTTGAACTAGCCTATCACCTTGGTCAGAATTGGCGCCCAAAAGGTGCCCAAAGGGTGGGGCCCATACTCCTTGGTAACTAGACAGTATGCACCCCCCCACTGATTGGATGTCTCGACCTGGCCTGACCCACCCGTATATTTGGGCTTTGTTACCTGGGACTGGTTTCCTGGACTTGTTTTTAAGTAAGTCCCCTGGGGGGAGAGGGGGCAGGGACAGTTTAAGGGTTAAACAACAAGGTTATTGTTTAACCGGATGGAAGTGCTCTGGCTAAATAGGTCCTTACATTTTCAATGTATGTTTTTTATTCAGATATGTCTTTTGCAAATTTATTTTTTCAATCTGTGGCTTGTCTTTAATAGCATTATTTACTTTAATAAGCTTTATTATTTAACAAACTATATAATTGAATATTATATAGTTTTTAATTTTAAGTTTTATATTTTTATAAAATATATTTCATTTAATTTTAAATTTTAATAATTTTAATATGTAATAAACATTCATATTTAATAATGAAATATTTATTTTATTTTTAATAGTATTACATATTTTATATAATTAAATATTTATATAACAGGTATACTTATTAATAAAATATTTAATATTTAATAAACTATATGAATATCAATTTATCTTTCACATTCTGCTTATTTAATGTTGTATCACCCTACCTGACGTTATACAGGTTTTTTACATTTTCTTTTAGAAAATTTATAATTTTGCATTTTATGATTGGTCTTTTGATCCATTTTGAGTTATTTTAAAAAGTATAATATCTGTGTGCATATTCATTTTTTTCACACATAGATGTTCAGTTTTTCACCATTTGTTGAAAAGAATATCCATTATCCATTGAGTTGTGATGGAGAAAACTCTAGGTATATTCTATAATATTAGTATTCCACAAAGTTCTACAACATTACCCCCTCCCTGCCAAAGGCATAGGGGATTTTCTCTTATTTTATTTGCATGAAACTGGGTAGTTCATGGAAGAAAGCCCCACAAAACTGTAGGAGTCCTTCTAAGATTGTGGCCATCAATAGTTTCCTACTTCCATTTATATCCACAAAATTACCATTTAACTATCTACCAGTAGGGCTCCAACAGTTTCCACTCCAGGCAAACACATCTCCTTTTGACTCTCTGGATTCTTCTCTCTAGATTTTTAGGTAGTGGTTTATCATGCTAACATGGTTCTCTGATATAGTCAACAAAAGTTATTGATTTTCAATTTGTCCACCTTTTTTTCTTTTTGAAAGAGAAGGAGTGACAACTTCTAACCTCTCTATATTTCATGGTGGAAACCAGTTCCACACTTTTGTAAGGATTAAATTTTCTTAGTTGGTTTTTATATTAAACTGAAGATAATCTCTTTTAAATGGCACCACTGATTAAATAAAAAATCCCTAAACTCAGAATCAGGACAGTTCCTTTCCTACATGAACTCTTCTAAATATAAACTCTAAATAAAATATTAGAACTCTAAATAAAATCTTCTAAATATAAACTCTCCCTCATCCCACCCCTCCAGATCAAAGTTATTATTCCTACAGTTGTTCAGGATTTATGTTTATATTTGTCTTTATTCTATCCAGTAGTATGCTGGAGTTGGCTAGGATGAATTTGGCAGAGCAGATTGTTAAATTTTCAGGAATTTGGGGGAGCTGATTTCTAAACACAGACGTTATTAAAAACTAATATAAACTTAAAATTGAATAAATTACATTGAAATAAAAGCTAATAAATACACAAGACTCCTTAATTGTGTTGCTGCATTTTAATGTTATTCACATCTTTTCAGTCTGCATGGTAGAATACTATAAAATGATGCACTAATGTGCCTTTTTTCTCAACTTTGTATTCAGTAACATCCATTGGGTATCTGGAAATCAACCAGAGTGTCAGTGTATACACCCAGAAATTGACAAACACTACAAATCAGACTTGATTTATTGTTTGCTAATTATCTACTCTTAAAATGTGATAGAAAAATGTTAAGAAGCTGTGTTTAATTAAGCTTAAACTTTACAATTTGTGTTTTATTACAAATAGCATAATTAAGAAAATATTATCCCAGTGTTGAAAGTTGTTCACATAATTAACTAACATCTGTATTTATTTTTCATTTTCATATTACTCCTTAATATAAAGGAAACACCAAACAACATTCATGTCACTACTATACCTGTTGGTCAGTTGCAGTTCTTTCTTGGACTCAGGCACAAGTGTTCAGCAAAAAATGAATGAAACTATTCTTTGGGAACCAAATGGCTTATGAATTTATAATAAAGCACAATAAATCTTTTATTATCATTTATAAATTTTATGATATACTCTCTTTACATTAGTAAAATTTATTAAAAAATATGTATATAGGTATATACATACTTTTTTCATCAGAGAGACAATCAATTATGTATTTACACACCTCTAATTCTATCCCGGTACCATATGTGCAGTCCATTTCAGTGTTTATTTATATGAGATCTAACAAGAATAGTGAAACAATTAGCACACCTCTTATTGCTAAATAAATAATTATAATTTTATTAAATATAAACCCTCTGAAGAAAGGTTTAAAATAATTCACTGGATGAAGGAGTCCATTAGATTTATTTTTCAGAAAGCTTTGTTTGTATGTTTATGTTCTCTCTCTCTGTCTCCCCTTCCTGTTCGCATGATACAGAATTGGCACAATACATTCAGGGTGACCCATTCTTAACTGTAGAGAGGTAAAATGTACTTTTAGCTTTTTTGGTAGTGTAGTTTAAATGATTTCCCCAAAGTTTAATTTTCAGTGTTTTGTACAAGTTCAAATAGAATGATTAGACCTCTAAGTGTAACCTATAACTTCTTGATAAATATCTGGAGAGAAGGATAATTTAAAAATAAGATATAATTTACCTTGGGACAGATGTCCTTTAATTTTAAATATTTTTAGGACCTACTTGGTTTTCCAAAGGTGAGATTTCCATTACATGTCTAACTAATCTTTTTAAAATTCAATTTTAGATTGTTTAGAATTTAGATGTATTTCATTCCCCTAACATCAATCTCAGTCCAACCAAGTAGACATAACCTTCTGGTCATAACTGTCCTAAAGTAACATGGGAGATTTGTCTTCACTTGTTTGGGCTGCTTTAGACAAAATACCATAGTCAAGATGGCTTATAAACAACAGAAATTTATTTCTTACAGTTCTGGAGACTGGAAGTTCAAGAATGCTCTTCCAGGCTATAGACTACAGACCTCTCACTGTGTTCTCACATGGTAAAGGGATGGGGAAGCTTTCTGGAGCTCTTTTATCAGGCACTAATCTCATTCATGAGGGTCACTCCCTTGACTAAGCACCTCCCAAAGGCCCCCCCACCTAATGCCATTATCTTTGGAGGTTATGATTTCAAAATATGAATTTTGGGAGGAGGACACATTCAGACCATAACAAGATTGAAACTTGTCTTTAGCTCAGTTGGTTCTGGGCTTAGACTCAGTTGCTGTGTCTTGGACCTAGTGGAGGATAGGGAGGATAAAGTGAGCTCAATATTTCAGTATGGCGATATATGTCCGACTTTGGAGTCCTGTCGATAGTAGCCTTAGTTAGGTGCTTGCTATACAAGACAAATTTAATGGATTTGATCCCAGCCTCCATTGGTCAGATCATTGAGACTGGTTGGTGACATGCTCATGTTAAAATTCAAGTTCTTTCAAGAACCTGTCAGACCAAGGGGTGGATTTTTGGAAGAAACAATCTGCCATGCGTCTTGAATGTCCCCACATTTTCTTTCTTTCTGGGCATGCCAAGAATGCGGTTCTGACTGTTCCTTGTCCAGCCATTCCTCAGCATTTTATTTGCATTATATAAAGAGCAGGCTTGCTGATGGCTCACTATAAAAGTGTTGGATTTCCCAAGCTCATAATTCCTTATATGTAATATAAATCCACTGTATTCATAGCATTTTTCTGTGCTTTTCTGCATAGCATTCATGGAACTTGAGGAGTGATGGATCATGAGGAAATGACTCAAGGTGAAACTTGGTGTTTGCTGCGTCATTATATTTTTTGTTATGTTCAGTTAGCCAACATATAGTATATCATTAGTTTTTGATGTAGTGTTCAACAACTCATTAGTTGCATGTTAACACCCAGTGCTCATCACAACATGTGCCCTCCTTAATATACCCATTACCTGGCTGCCCCATTTCCCCACCCCTCTCTCCTCTGAAACCCTCAGTTTGTTTCCTGGAGTCCAGAGTCTCTCATGGTTTGTCTCCCTCTCTGTGTCACAATTAATAAAATCCTTTGTTTCTGACCCAAAAGTGTTTAATCTTCTGCCGGTATCCACAATAGAATAACAAGCTAACCTGCAGACTACAAGCAAGAGTCTTAAATACTTTCCTTCCAAGACTTTTCATTCAAATGAGGAGACACGTAAGATTATTTCAAGTGCCCTATGCATAACAGAATAATGTCATAGAATATCATCAGAAGGGCACCCCAGACACTGTATCATAGGAGGATCTTTTCTGAGAATTTATATTTAATTTGAAATTTAACGTTGAGAAAGAGTTCTTTAAGACATATTCTAGGGGAATGTCACTGGAGACAGAGGGAATGGCATGGATAATAATATCTTAAGGTAGGAAGAGTTTGATATGCTTGCAGAACAGAAAGAAAGATCACATGATCAGGGTGAACAGATAGGAGAGCAGTACTATCCAAAGTTAATTTTCAAGAGACCACCTTACCTGCTATGCAGGAAGTGAATTACTCTTAGGAGGCAGGTATTTTGAAAGAATTGGTTGAAAGATCTTGCTTTGCTCTATGGTAGTTACAGTTCAAACAGAAAGAAATGTCTAGAATAAGATGTGTTTTGGTGGTAGAGCTAAGAGCATTTATCAATGAATTGAATGTATGGTGAAGAGGAGAGAAATTAATGATTATCCTAAGTACCTGGTTGGATTTTTATGTAATTTACAAATGGGCAAGACTAGAGGAGCAACAAAAAAAAACACAAGTGAATAAACAAAAAGCAGAATCAGACCCATAAATACAGAGAATATACTGCTGGTTGTCAGAGGGGAAGGGGTGGAAGAAATGGGCAAAATGGGTGAAAGGGAGTGGGAGATACAGGCTTCCAGTACTAGAATGAGTAAGTCAGGGGAATAAAAGCCTTAGCATAAGGAACAGAGTTAATGATAGTGTAGTAGTGTTGTATGGTGACAATTGGTAGGTGCACTTGTGGTGAGCACAGCATAATGTATAAACTTGTCAAATCACTATGTTGTGCACCTGCAACTAGTGTAATGCTCTGTGTCAACAATACTCAAATAAAAAATAAAAATAAATTAAATAAAAACATCACTAAAAAAACAAAACAAACAAACAACAACAACAAAAAACCTTCTGTATTTCCTCAACCAAACCTAGTGCTAAACTTCATAGGCATTCCAGAGCAAAAAATTTTTTTTTATTTCTTTTCAGTGTAACAGAATTCATTGTTTATGCATCATACCCAGTGCTCCATGCAATACGTGCCTTCCATAATACCCACCACCTGGCTCCCCCAACCTCCCACCACCCAACCCCTTCAAAACCCTCAGATTGTTTTTCAGAGTCCATAGTCTCTCATGGTTCATCTCCCCTTCCAATTTCCCTCAACTCCCTTCTCCTCTCCATCTCCCCATGTCCTCCATGTTATTTGTTATGCTCCACAAATAAGTGAAACCATATGATAATTGACTCTCTCTGCTTGACTTATTTCACTTAGCAGAATCTCTTCCAGTCCCGTCCACGTTGATACAAAAGTTGGGTATTCGTCCTTTCTGATGGAGGCATCATACTCCATAGTGTATATGGACCACATCTTCCTTATCCATTCATCCGTTGAAGGGCATCTTGGTTCTTTCCACAGTTTGGCGACCGTGGCCATTGCTGCTATAAACATTGGGGTACAGATGGCCCTTCTTTTCACTACATCTGTATCTTTGGGGTAAATACCCAGTAGTGCAATTGCAGGATTATAGGGAAGCTCTATTTTTAATTTTTTAAGGAATCTCCACACTGTTCTCCAAAGTGGCTGCACCAACTTGCATTCCCACCAACAGTGTAAGAGGGTTCCCCTTTCTCCACATCCTCTCCAACACACGTTGTTTCCTGTCTTGCTAATTTTGGCCATTAAGTCACTCACACCTTCATTTCCATTTTATAGTTAGACAATCAGAAGAGTCATTGTTTCTTTTGTATGAAGGCACTAAGAAGGGACAAACCACTGTAAAGGACCATTTTCCCAGAGAATATGGAAGAAATTTCCACACTGTTGCTTTTCTTCTAACCAAGAATCCTGTGAAATATGTATTGTTAGCTTAATTTCACTAATGGAGAAAAAGTTTCATAGATAATGACTGATGATTTGTACCTACTTCTTCTTTATTCCAAAACCTCTACTCTTTTCCCTAAACCACTCTGTGTTTGCTGATTTTTATGGATGGTGCACAAAAGTTTCATTGTGGAGAGTACAGATGGAGACATAATTAATCACAACAATAGAAGCCTGCCCTTGCTTTTAAATGTCGTTTTACACTACGTGTGTTTGTCCTCTTGGATTTTTTTTCCTGCTTTCATATGATCTCAGGTCACATTATAAATGAGTGAGACGGATGGTGTAACAAAGCATGTTATTTTGCCTCCATGTCTTCAACATGTGGAGATACAATTGGAGTCGAGTTTCTTCCCTCATCTATGTGTCTTTGATTCTTTGAAATTTATAAGGAAGCAGAAGACCCTCTTTGCCATTGTGGTACAATTCAAATATATGCTGAATAGACAAGGACACTGCTCAGTGCCCTTTTCGAGTTGCTCTTTCACTGAATAAACCAGTGCCATCACTTGCTCCCTTTAATCCTATAAATGGCACACTGCCAGCTTTTTTTGTCCTCTGTAAAGCCATTGTTTTATCTGGCACTGTTCCTCCCTTTTCTTTGCATCATTATTTGATTCTGAAAATGCTGCAGATCATAGGTGACAGCATTTTGGTTATCAACGCTAATGATTGACAACGGGTGTTGTATGTGCTCATATTTGTCATTAGAAAACCTTTACATTATCTAATGTAGCAGCACATACCAACTTGACCGAAGCAGCCAAAAAGCCTTTGAGTGTCTTAATAAATAGTATTTTATTAGACTGACAAATGCTTCCATTAGGTGCTGTGCTTCACTTATTACGGTAAATTGTCGCATCAGTAGTATTTTCCCTACAATAAGATCTGTGATTGGAAATGAGTAGTATTTCTCCTTTTAGAATTATCTGAATGGATTATATTGGGAGCAGGTAAATAAAAATATTTAAAGCATTATGTGGCATTAGGGTAGTAGGTAATTGGATGCTTTCATCTTGGTTGGAATATTAAATGCTAGAGGTACTGTGGGTCCACTAAATATAAATAAAAGAGCTGACTTCAGCTAACGACTCACTTTTGAGCATGGCTCTTTGACAGTTTTTATTGGTAATTGAAAAAAATGGCAAAGCAATTTTATGGCTGTGCTTGGAGGAGAGAGCCCAGTTCATAACAAGAAATCAGCCAGCAAAGCATTTTGCTAGGATCACCCCAAACCCCAAAGCAATAGGGCAATGCATTCTTGAAAGTTTCCTTGTTATTTATTTATATTTAAACTTCACTGGAAAACATCACAGTCCACAGAAAACAAGATACTGATAGTACATCCATAATCAATCATTTAGTACGTTAAAAACAATAAGGGAGGCACACACCAGTGTTTCATCTAAATACTTTAAAACACATCCAACATCAGATTTAATTTTTTTTAATTTTTTTTTTTTTTTTTTTTTTTATTTGACAGAGAGAGAGAAACCACAAGTAGGCAGAGAGGCAGGCAGATAGGAAGGGAGAAGCAGGCTCCCTGCTGAGCAGAGAGCCCGATGTGGGGCTCGATCCCAGGACCCTGGGATCATGACCTGAGCTGAAGGCAGAGGCTTAACCCACTGAGCCACCCAGGCGCCCCCAACATCAGATTTATATAAGAAAGAGAGAGAGACAGAAAGAGAGAGAGGATTGCCTGATACAGGACAGGATAGTTGAGTCATTTTATTTCCACCAGAAATAGTTCAGATTGTATGATTACAGAAATTACTATGTTGGAAAAGAAAAGTTAACTTTAAGAGTAAGAAGAACAATACTGAGGAAAATGTACATTTATTTTGCATGCAACTGACCATTCTGTCGTTTATATTAATTTAATATTTGGGCTGCTCCTTTGTGAACAAAAAGTGCCCTTTGTGAACTTTTGCTTTAGATTCATGGGAGAAAGTTATGCCTTTCTCAGGATTTGGCATAGCATTTTACAAATATCTAAGTGCTCTAAAGATTTATTTGTACATATTCTTGTTTAAATGTAAATTCCTTGTGATATTTTAGAATATGATTAAATGAACTTTTTCAAATTTACAGAAAGTTCACCAATATCAGTGTCTGTTTATCTCCACCTTACCACACTTTCTTTTTCGCCCAAAACCCTTTTCACAACTTTTTTCTTTTCCCAAGTCCTCCTCTCCCAATGGTTCATGCTTCTTTCTCTGGCCAAATGAACTTCACACTCCTTCCCACCATTATTGGTTAGGCATTTTCCCAAGCACTTATAACAATTTCATGGTCATTTGCTGGACCTCTATTTGTTTGTCCACTTTTTTCCACAAAGTTCCAAGAAAAAAAAAAACACAAAAATATTGCCAAAAACTTTAGGTTACTGTTCCATCAGAGCCCCACTTTCCAGATATCAATTTTTGGATAGGTTAGTTTTATCTTTTTAGCAAACCAAGTCAGGATTCTGTGGCTTTAAACACATTATTTATCACTCATGAATCTTCGGGTTGGCTGGGGTCAGATGATCTAGGATGAGCCCAGGATGGAAGCTCTTCTTCAAGCTGTGGATTTATCTGGGCTTGTCTCTTCTTTGATTCTAGACTCCAGTCTACTCCAGGTGTGTATAATCTGGGGCTCAGACTGGAGCCCAGGGAGCATCTCTGAGGTAGGTTTTATGGCAAAGACAAAGCCATTAAAAGACATGTGGAAACATACAAGAATTCTTGAAGTCTAACATCTTGATTAGCTCAGTTTCACCAAAAGCTGCAGGTGATCATTGGACACTTTGGACAGCTCATGCCAAGGAACCAGCAGGCAGGAAGATAAAGCATTATTTAGGAAAGGTTAACTGATGTGGATCATTACTTAGATGTAAGGCTGCTGTTACACATAGGAGGCAGGGCAAAATATGTTTGGTACATTTTGGTTCACTTGGATGTTCTTCATACACAGTTGTCCAACTTTGATGATAAAAGACAAGTGCAATCATCTCGGCCTGGCAATGGCCTAGCATGAGGTTCAGGGTCACACCACCAGTTAAGGCACTGAGAGCAGGAGAAGTGTTTGTTGAGGCTGTTGGGATTCTAGAGTGGATAGTAAAGAATGGCTATGAGGAGAAATGCTAAGAGCACATATGAGAATGTGGGCAAAATAGAGTCGTGGTAAATGCAATATGTTGTTCAAATCTTGCTTGGGTTCCTGTACTTATATTTTTACGCTTTACATTTCAATGTATTTCTTTCTGTGAATTTTTCCCTTTGGAAGATTGTTCCTCTTTGGGAACAAAGTCCTATAAATTTGCAGAGAATAACGTTATAGAGATGATTGCATAGACTATAACTCAGACACTGATAATTTTCTTTATCAAAGATCCCATAACAAAGATACCACAGCACAGTGCCTGCAGTTGGAGCTTCCCCTTGCTAATGTTTATAGAGTTACACACACTGCTACCCTTGTGTATCGAGTGGTTTTAATATTAACGTATTGGTGATACTGTTTAAGTATGACTTCAACTGTTTTTTGGATTTTTATAGCGTTTGTTTAATCAGATAGAAAATATTAATATATTTAATTTTTATTTAGTATTATGATGACTCAGGACCTGTGCTGTCTTCTATGTATTATGTCATTTATTAGCAAGTTTGTACAATGGATACCATGTCTGCTTCCCATAAGTCCTTAGAGACAGGCCTGATTTCTACCATTCTTTCCAGGTTTTGATAGTGCCTTTTATTTACTGTCTTAGTAGAAGGGGGAGAATTTTAGAGCATTCCATCTGGCTATAGGAGAGTATTTTCTCAATTAAAAATATTATGGTCTACAGAAGATTTAATTGAAGTTGTCAGAACTTTAAATTCTGTAACAATAAAATAAATCTTTGAAGAGATTATGGTTTATTACTTTTCTTCAGTGCAGACAGATGCTATTTAATATTTTAAACAGAATATCATTTTAAATACTTCTGAATATATTTTATAGATCTACAAATATAATAAAATCAATGTGTCAGTTAATACACAAATATGTCAAAGTTATTTGACTTAATTTGCATGATATCATTTGCATTCTCAATAGTTCCTAGTTTCTGAATGATATAGTATCACTACAGATCATATACCTCTTACCCAGTAAGATTTGCAACTTTTATTGGTATTAACTAAATAATTAGGAAGTAATAAAAGCTCTCAGAAAATACATTATTGGTTACAAAATCACTATAATTCAGGCATGGGTTTTAATTCCTTCCAAAACTACTTACCTTGATGAGTTTTCAAGGGCAGTCTTTGATGGAAAGATCCAAAGTTTAATTTATGCTCTTTAAAAATGATAAACTATCTTCCCTAAATGGCAGACTCTCAGACTACTAAGTTGGCACTTAGAACTCCATACAAGTTTTCTTTTCTTTTCTTTCTTTTTTTTTGGGGGGGTTCTTTGTTTTTATTTTAATTTTTCTCAAAGCATTTCATCTTTTTTACACAGCACTCCTGAAAATAATACACAAGGATTTTTTTGTTTTGTTTTGTTTTTATAAACTTCTCAGAGGCTTGTGCTTCTAAACCTGCATGTGCTTGAGAAACATAGAATTCAAGCTCAAATTGTTTATCATTCACCTCTTGCTGCATTTATAGAAAAATAGAGAAAATAGAGGATCAGTTACTGACATCTTAAACATTTGTTTAGCCTCCTGTGTCCCAGGCACTGTGCTAAGTGTTTTCCCCGTATTATGCTATGTACTAGCAAGCCATGAGATAGATCTCTTCTGTATCTCTTTCACAAATAAACATACTGAGGAAAGTTACTTAACTGTGTGAGACACAGGGCTGTGTCATGCCGGAGTCAGTGTTTGAAAAACTACAACACTTCATTTCCCATTATAACACAGTTTGCTACCTGCAGTACAACCTGAATATCTGAGCAGGTTTTGTTTGTTTGTTTTGCTGTGTTTTGTTTTGTTCTGTTTTGTTTTTCCCATTGGTCAAACCACTGTTGGTTCCTCTGTGCTAATTTCTTTTTTATGTGGTTTGGCCAAACGTTGCATCCAGGTTCCAGTATTCTTTAACCCCATTAAATGGAATGATCAAATCTGTGAGTAAAAAATGCCACCTCTCAGCAATTCATACCTTTGTTCATGAAATCACATGTAGTTGTGGCCTTGGAGGATTTCTGTGACAGTACAATATATCCTATCCAGGCAAGTTAAAAAATATTGACCTCACTTACTTTCCCCATTTGACGTATTCACATAGACTAAAGAGTAATGATACCACTGCTGGACTCTGATCTGAGGTCTATTACTAGGCTGATTAAAAATGAAAACATTGTCTCAAATCTTTTCTTCAGTATATCTTTTGTAACTTGCATAAATGATTTAAATGTATAATTTCATTACTTCTTTTTTATTATTTTCAATTTTAATTCCAGAATAGTTAACATACAGTGTTACTTAGTTTCAGGTGTACAATATGGTGATTCAGCAGTTCCGTACATCACCCTGTGCCCGTCCCAAGTGCCCTCCGTCATCCCCATCGCCTGTTACATCCATCCCCCTCCACCCCCGATCTTCCCTCTGGTGACCCTCAGTTTGTTCTCTGCAGTTTAGAGCCTATTTCTTGGTTTGCCTCTCTCTTTTTCTTTTCTTTTCCTTATTTGTTTTGTTTCTTAAATTCCACATATGAGTGAAATCCTATGGTATTTCACTAGTTCTTTCATAACACAGCATCCAGAATTTTTCATACACAACAAAGTAATAAATTTCACTCAGAAATTTTCAGATGATTCACGAAATTTCATAACTGATGTTAGAAATGATGAATTGTTGCTACTGAGTTTAGTTTGTTGCTGTTTCCCCAAGCTGAGTTTATTATTTCTTTTTCAGGCTGGGACCAGTTGCACAAAGGCAATCAAAATTATTGAACTTAAGTCAGTAACACTTCTGCTTTAATGCAGACCACTCAGCAGTGATCCCCGTAATTCATACAATGAGTGATAAAAGTTGACTGAGGCTAACGATGATAGATTTTTTTTTTTTACTTTCAAAAGTTACTGTAATTTAAAACAATACTATATTTCCTACCTTATACTAAAAATTTGCAATCTTTCTGCTGAGGTTAGTCCAGAATATACTTTTCTATGTAGGTATTTTAAAAATTCAATGCAATCTTTGTTCTTATCAAGCGGAACTGAATTTAAAAAGAAAATTAGTAGTCACATGGTATGCACACAAGTAAGCACGTCTCGTGTTTTATTTCTTCTTGTCTTTCATTTTTACTTAAAGATTGCATTGAATAACTTAAAGATCATTGTTACTTTATAAGTAACTGAAATTAAGGTGTAATAGTAAAAAAGATTTTTATAATTGTTTCTAATTGTTACTTATTTGCTAAACTTTCTTGCTAAGACCTATGTGGCAACCTCATTGCCTGAATTTCCTCTTCTTGTTTTGTTCCATATCACATGTTGTTTGTGTATATATGCTATGGCTTTGGACTCAGTGTCCAATTCTCCCACAGCCAGAGAGGTAAAGTGACGATTACAAATTACTTCGATGTCCTCTTCTACATTTGGAGATTATGATGGAAAAATAAAAGAAGGAACAAAGAAATTTTGCTGGGAGATTGGTAATCATAGTCTTGAAGGCCAGGTGTGAGTAGTAGAATAATAAAAAAGGAAACTCGTATAAAGGTCAAATCACAAGAAGTGCATTATAGGGAGGCTGGTGGAAAATTCATTTCTGTACCTTATTGCTGATGACAGGTAAAACGATGTACCAAAAAAATCAAATGCAGAAGTGTATAATGGAGGATCAGCAAGACTTTCCTTTTTATAGTAATGAGGATGACTCTTGCTATCCTTATCCACAAACAGACAAAATATAAAGAGTATAAAGGACAGCCAGCCTAAAAGCCTGTGCTGTTGTGACCAATGAGATAAATGGGATCAGTGCACCTCTGAGAAAAATTAATGTGGTACTGTTAGAGAAAAAGTGAAATTACCAAGGGTCCAGAGGTATAGTTCTATACCCCGCATAATACATGAACATGTAGTCTAAGAAAATGTCATAAAAATAGTCCTAATCCCATTACCCCATGTTCACATAGAAAGGAAGTGCAGTGTTTATTATTAGACACAATC
Source organism: Martes martes (assembly GCF_963455335.1). Lineage (NCBI taxonomy): Eukaryota > Metazoa > Chordata > Mammalia > Carnivora > Mustelidae > Martes > Martes martes. Next base: position 10,288,655 of record NC_137901.1, on the reverse strand, counting down.
CCACCAATCAAGCTACACAAAAAATTCATAGTTAAGGAGGAGGTTTATTATTGAATCTATCCGTGTGTTTTACACAAAAATTTAAAAGTCAAAATATTCTATGCGAATATTATTTAAGGAGACAGGACTCCTTGGAGAAATGACTAATTCTGAGATATAAGCAGGATGACCCTGGAGATTCTTTATAGATGCTTTAGATATTTATAATGTATATAAATGCGTCTACGTGGATATACGTGTGTAGGTATTCACACATATATTTCCTTGCCCTGACACCCGAGGGCCTGAATGAAATGAAAGTTCAGTGACAACAACCACATTTTGCTCTCAGATCTTGGTTTGTAACACCATTCTCCAATAAGAGAAGGAGGTACTTAAATGGTTGATTCTGAGACATAACAGGGACATATACAAGATGGGCCTGCAGCGTAAGAAAATACTAAAAAAAAAAAAAAAAAAATTGATGGAGTGGGGGGCACATGAGCCAGCTGAAAGAGTTCTTACTGGCAAATGCTGGAGTAATTTGACCAAAACAATGAGATTTTAATAAGTTTATTTATAATAGGTTATACATTTAAAAAAATGAAAGTAAATAACTAGGAATTCATACTGATAAGTATAAATGATTGAACACATAAATAATGAGGCATAATAGACAAATCCTCTCTGCTGAAGACCTCCATAAAGGTTATATAAATGCTCTGCCCACAAGGAGAGCAACTTCCCATTCCCTAAGGGTATGCTATGTATAGTGACTCCCTCCCAGAGAATAAATAAAAGAAAATGGTATCTTGGCCAAGGTGATCAAGGTCAACACCAACAGTCATAAATGACCTTGATGGTATGCACCACTGATAAAATGTAGTGAAAATAGCATGCTTCCTTTACAGTGTTCCTCACTAAAACCAAGAAGCCTAGTCTAACTATGGGGAAACATCAGACAGTTCTTACCAGCAGGACATTCTACAGAAAACTTGACCATTTCTCCCTCAGTCAAGGTTATCACAAACAAGGACGTCTGAGAAACTGCAAGGGCCAAGAGGAATCTAAAGATGGACATAATCGCAAAATGTCACGGGGTACCTGGTTGGGATTCTGGAACAGATAAAGGACATTTTCCTCTTTTTTCCCTACTTCTCTATGTTTTCAAATGTTCCAAAATAAGTAAATTAATGTAGTTAGAAATGCTTTCTCATTAGGTGTATATTAACTTCATATTTCATGGAATTTGTAGTATGGCATGACATTCATATTTAAGAAAAAATTTCTCTAAGTTCACTTAGTCTTGTGAACACTATCTCTGAAGTTGCTGTCATAATCCAAAGATTCAATATTTTGTTATCATATTTTAGGATAATCAACTAGTTGTTACCAAATATATTTTGAACATTTGCTATACTTCAAGTTTGTCAAGATTTTTTTTTTTTTTTGTAAGCAGGATATTTTCTATTTCTTTGTATTTTTTCCTTAAAAAATGGAAGCTCTTACAGTATCATACAATTAACATCAATAATTGTTGGCAGAGAGGTCTAGGAAAATATTTCTGTTTAATTAAGATGAAACAACCCAGATTGTATTAAAAATATGATAATTAAAAATGATATATCATGAGACCAAAGAGCCATTCTGTATTTTTGGAAGTAATAGAACATTGTTAAGGGAAAAATTGGCCATCCAAAGGTCCTTTTTAGGTTACAGTAAACTATATATTCAGTATCTCCTAAATCATTTTAGGATATGCAAAATTTTAAATCCTTTAGGATCAGAATCTCTATGTATCTGTTTTGCTATTGTATATCTCATGGCTAACACAATACTTGATGCATGCACTCCAAGATTATTTGCTGAGTGACCAATAGGAAATCAAAGAAAAAACAGAATTTCCTAGTATAAATGGTAATAACGTATATATTGTATATATAATGTTTTAAATTTTGCAAGTAACTTTCAGTGTTCATCTCCATTTCAGAGAGATTCAGAAATGGTTATTCTTTTTCTTTTGTGTGTTTTCTTACTAAGGCTTTATGAAGTGAAATGACTTATGAAATAGTTTGAAGGTGAACGTTTTAAGATTCTGGATTCTAAATCTAACTTCTCTTCCTCTATGAGAAAAGTTGGCAAACTATTTTTGTAGGACTCAATTAGTAAATATTTCCAACTTTGGGGCCCAGCAATCTCTGGCAAAACTGCTCAACTCTGCCAAATTAGCATGAGAGTGGCCATAGACAATGTATAAACACAGGGCATGGCTCTGTTTTAATAAAGCTTTATTTAAAAAATTAAAGTAGTTTGCTGACCCTCGATGTACATTATACCACGTCTCTAACTAATGCTAGGTTTATATAATGTCTCAAGGATCACGCAAGGAAATACTTCTTGATTGAATACTTAGAGGTTAAGGCCAGTTGAAAACAGCAACAAAAAAAGATGTTAAACTGGATTTCAGTTGTGAATGAAAATGCCCTCTTGAATTTGATGGTGTTTTAGTTGTTATTGTTACTTGTATAACACAAAGCCCACCTTGTCTTTTCCGAGGGCAGGGAGTGGTTAGATTCCCCCAAACTTTGAAGCAGCCAGCTCAGTATACCCTGAGTTTATATGATGTTGCAGATACTCCCAAGGAAAGGCTGACGCTGCAAGCTGATGATATTTACGGTGCGCTGACAATATGATTCACTCATTTGAAGTCTGGGAAATGCCTGCCTGCTGTTCTCACCTCCTGTTCAAAGATGCGTGGGGACTTTAAAAAGATAAAATCCAACTGGCACAGCAACTGTAGATTAACCCACGGGTTTCCTTGGACTTGGGCTTTTGCTCCTCTTGATCTGTATCTTCCACATCCTATCTGCCTTTCTTTCAGCTTGCAATATCTACTCCCCCAGTAGAAGAAATTGATGTCTTGGTTCTGGGACTTGGTTACTTACCTCAAATGCATTTTTTGCAATTCAGACAACTTCAGAAAAATATAGAATTATTAAACCAAATATATGGTAAAAAGTCTGTAAATAAATGTAAATTAAATAAGTCTATAGACAAGAAGAAGAAAGATGCATTGTAACTAATCCAATACTGTGAAAAAGAAGGAAACAAGAAACCCAGTCTTATATTTTAATTCTTCTGTTGTGGATTCTACAAGAGGCTCAGAGAGTTCATTAATTCTTCAAAGTGAATGCTTATTTTTTTCTTTTCTTTTTTTATTATTATGTTCAATTAGCCAACACATAGTAGTGCATCATTAGTGTTCAGAGATTCTTATTTTTCTATCACTATACTACACCATGTAGTGTTCCACAATTCTTATTTTTTTCTATCACAGTATTGCTTACACTGCTTACTTTTTGATTTCACTTACTTTTAAGATTACACTCTTACTTTTTGATAATATTCTGACTTCTAGGCCCAGAGATCCATTTATGAGAGTTTTTACATTCCTGTATTGCTTCTGTATTGAGGTCTTCTTGATTAGCCCATTAATTTATTTCAACATTTTATTTGATATACTTTACACTTCTTTACCAATTATTAAAATAAATGTACTCTATTTGTTCACCACTTATTTTTAGAAATAAAAATTATCTATGTATCATAAGTTGGCCATCTAAAGAAGGACCCAAATTTGAAATGGAATCTGCAGGATATGACATGAAGAATTTAATTCATAATTATGTAGCATGCTTTTCCTGAGATGCCATATCTTTGTAGCATTTAAAGGCATTTAGAAAATTCATACTAGTTAAATTAATTTAGTGGATCCTTTGCATAGTATAGCAGAAAACTCATTAACATGCTTTTATTCTCCAGAATGTATCTTTCACTGATTTTATATCATCAAAATTATATTCATCCTCACTTGGCTATCACTTGCTAATTCTAAGCTTGATCAAAGCAGATACATTTAGAAACTACACCATAGTAAAAAATATATATATATATATATATATATGTGTGTATATATATATATATATATAATCCTTGTGTATAGTGACAAGATCTTAAAAAATTTCTTCTAGTTTCAATGTACATTAAAACATACAATTGGATCTGTGTGATTAAATGTTAAAGGACTATTATATAAAGGGACAGCATTTACATATTCTATATGTTCTATAACTTCAGCTATACTATTGCCTTAAATACTTAATATAACTCTAGTGAGAATTTTAAAAATTGAGAATTCAGCCAACTCAACAGAATAATAAATTTGTGTCAGTGTGGAAATCAATTCTTAAATTAAGAATTTAACGATTTCCCTGGCAACAGTAGCTGATGCCAACAGATGCATTTAGCCACCAACTACTAGATGAAAACATGCATTCTTCATTACAAACTTTGGCACATATGGTTTTTTTTAAAAAATAGGATAATATATGCTCCGTGCCTCTGGATTGTTATGATAGCTGGATCTCAGGATATAGAAAAAGGATGTAGAAAAATTGTCATTTTCCGTTAACTTTTTCATATACTGTTAAGAAATACTTTAAAGTTAGGTTGCTTTGCTGGGGCGGGGGTGGGGGTACCTTCTAAAAAAGCAAAACAAAGAGTCTTATAACTAAAAAACCCCAGAAAATATAATCTCTGAGTAAGGCAATCATTTTACGATCCTTTGTGAAAAGGACACAAGTGTTTAATCTGCTCTCTTTGAAACAGGGTATGATATTCATAAGGCTGTGTAATCAATACTGTGATAGAAAAAAATAAGAATTGTGAAACACTACATGGTGTAGTATAGTGATAGAAAAATAAGAATCTCTGAACACTAATGATGCACTACTGTATGTTGGCTAATTGAACATAATATTAAAAAAAGAAAAGAAAAAAATAAGCATTCACTTTGAAGAATTAATGAACTCTCTGAGCCCCTTGTAGAATCCACAACAGAAGAGTTAAAATATAAGACTGGGTTTCTTGTTTCCTTCTTTTTCACAGTATTGGATTAGTTACAATGCATCTTTCTTCTTCTTGTCTTAGACTTATTTAATTTACATTTATTTACAGATTTTTTTACCATATATTTGGTTTAATAATCCTATATTTTAAGTAGTATATCTGCTTTGAAGTCGTAACATTTATATTTTCTTGATGTTTAAAACTACTTTAGCTATTTTTTCCTAGATTTTGTGTTATTATACTTTGTTGTAAGCCCCCCAATTTTGAAACTCTTTAAGCTTTTCTGTGATATTTTCAACTAATTTCATTTCAGATTATTTCTTCTTTCTCTGAAATTTAAATTTGAACTATGAAGACAATCCTGATCCTGGTGACCTGAAGGATAGCTTCTGTGGTTCCCCCCCTCCCCTTTTATGGCTCAGGGAATTAAAAAAAAAAAAAAAACAAAAAACAAAAACTAAGGTTCCTTCATAAACTTTAAAATACTCTGACACTGCTTAGATCACAGGTGTCTCTAAGGATGATCAGAGTGTTTTTATATTTTTATTCCTTTTCTCATATTTCTCCTTGAAGAAGTTAATCATGGTTTTGCTCTGTGTAAATAGTACAGTTAGATGGACAAATTGCATCTTATCAGTCATCCTTTCTTTTCTTTTTTCCTTTTTTCTGGGGTAGCATTCATCACTTACATACTCAGTCATCCTTTCTAAGGCAGATTTCAATTTGCTTCAGGTTTAAAAATCAGTCATTTAGATTTTGTTTTCCCAGATTAAAAAAAAAAAAAAAATATATATATATATATATATATATATATATATGGTGTCTTTATTTGAGTATCTTTCATACATATATTGAATTTGAATTTAAAGTAAAGTTAATGGACATTTAAAAGACGTTGTGGAAAGTTTATATAAATTACATGCATTTAAAAACGCGTATGACACACACACACACACACACAAACACACACGTATTTCAAAACTGCAGCTTTCAAACTGCAAAATCTGTTTATGTCTTTGAGAAGAGCATGATTCAATTTTTGTGTGTGTGTGAAGATTTTTTGCATATGACACTATGTATTATTAAATGTTCATTACCATAGCATATGTAATTTTCACATATGTGAAATATATTTTCATATAAATATGCCATATATATATGTATATATATATAGTTTCTTTTGTAATGAATTGAACAGTGTCCATTCCATACTAACAACTTGGATAATTGAAACCTGTCTCTTGGTAACAGAAAAACATATTATATCAAAATTTAAAATATGTTAAACTAGTAGGTATCTTTTTCCATAGTTTGAAACTTTACATTTCAGCTATAAACTCTCCCAACCAACTGTGGCTGTGATTGAAATATCTTGCCACTTAATGCATATATGACTTCATATATGCAGCCTTATGCTTTGCATAAGCCTTATGGTTGCAATATTTTTCTGAAAATAAAGTGTGCCTCCAGCCAGATAAGGAAATCATAAACACTAAGACTCAACTATTAACTGAAAACATGATTTTATACCATAACACTTAATTTAAATCTACAGACAAAGCAAAAATTATTTTTTGTTAAAACACACAATGAGCATATATATTTTAAAGGTCTTTATGAGAAAGAAGATGTTGATAGATGTTTTTGTTGTTACTTCTGTATTGTAATCAGTGTATTATCAGCAGGTTATATGTAATGCATATTTCTAATTGAAAATGTAAGAAATTAACCAAAATTCTGAACTTTATTTTTAAACTTTCTCTAACTTTGAAGCATACTCCCATTATTCCAATGAGGATAGATTCATATTAACATTCTAGCCCATTTTAGTCCTTGTAATGAGCCTAAAATAGCTGCCAGCTTGCAGTGCTGGAATTAATGATAATTAAATGTAACACAAAATGTATTTCCATATTTTGTATTGCTCAGATGATTTCATCTCAGATGTAGTATGATTCTTTTTAGAGATGACTACTGCTATTTAATCTCTTTTTCAATTTTAATTTGAATTTCATATTGTTCCTGACTGTTTAATGAATATTTTGGGAGATGGCCATAGTGTTGTTAATTATACTGGAGACTGAGTATAATTAATTCTTTTGGACCCAAAGTCAGCTAGTTAATCGATTTCTGATGAAACTGGAGATTAAACACAGATAGTTCACCTCTTCCTTCATTCATTTTAATTCTTCTCTCTTCAATTCAATCAGATTACTTTGGGAAGTCATTGCTGGCAAATCAATTTGTGAAGCTGTTTTGGACATTATCCAGATGTTAATAGATGGATGATCTTTTCCATCAAGGTAAAATTAAGAATTTTTATTTTCAGTTATTGAGAAGTAAAAGCCACTATTATTATTGATAATTCATATTTAAGCAATTTATAATTGTCTATTAACAACTGGCTCATGCAATCATACATACAAAAACTTGTTGGCATGGCACTCCCAATAACCCTGAAACAGTAAAGAGGCAAAGGTTTACCATATTCCCAAATACATCTCCTAATGTATAATATTTCCAACAATCGAGTTAGTAATTTAGGAGGACAAAACTGATTTCTTAAACAATCCAGTGCTCTTAGTTTGGCTTGAATAACACAATAACGTATATGGCAATAATTTTCAATGCTATATATAAGGACATATTATATTTTATACTATTAAATGCTTTTAAAAAAAGAAAATGAGATATAGTAAACTGACACCATTCCTATAGTCAAGAAATAAAACTTCAAGGATCTTCTTCACATTTTTCATATTATTAGAGATAACTTTTAAATGTACTTTGTGAATTGCATATTTGAAACATTTTAATAGAGATATCCTCAAATAGCATTTACTATAGTCACTACATTTGATGAATTATTACTAAATCAAGTCAGTTTACTTATGCTTGTTTCAGTAAAAGTTAAGATTCTAGCTAATATAAGCATACCACATTTTATAGTGCTTTGCAGATACTGTGTTTTTTACAAATTGAAAGTTTGTGGCAACCTTACATTGAGCAAGTCTATGGGGACCATTTTCCCAACAGCATTTGTTTACTTTCTGTCTCTTGTCACATTTTGGTAATTCTCACAATATTTCAGGCTTTTTCATTACTATTTGTTTGGTGATCTGTGATCAGTGATCTTTGATGTTATTATCGTCATTGTTTTGGGGCACCAAGAGCTGCACCAATGTAAGATGGTGAACTTAGTCAATAAATATGGTGTGTGTTCTGACTGCTCCACTGACCAGCCTTTCTTCTCTCTACCTTTCTCTGGGTCTTTCTATTTCCTGAGACACAAGGATTAAAATTTGACCAAACAGTAACCCTTTAGTGGCCTCTAAGTGTTCAAGTGAAATGAAGAGTATACATATCTCACATTCTAAATCCAAAGCTAGAAATGATTGAGCTTAGTGAGGAAGCCTTGTCAAAAGCTGAGATAAACAGAAGCTAGGCCTCTTGTGCCAAATAGTTAGAAAGTTGTGAACACAAGAGGAAAATTCTTGAAGGAAATTGAAGCGCTACTCCAGTGAAACACAAATGATAATAAAGCAAAACAGCCTTATTGACAGTATGGAAAAAGTTTTACTGGTCTGGATAGAAGGTCAAACCAGCCACAACCTTCCCTTAACCCAAAGCCTAACCCAGAACAAGGCTCCAACTCTTCAGTGTATGAAGGCTAAGAGGTGAGGACGCTGCAGGAGAAAAGTTTGAAACTAGCAGAGGTTGGTTCATAAGGCTTAAGGAGGGAAGTCATCTCTATACCAGAAAAGTACAAAGTGAAGCAGTAAGTTTTGATGTAGAAGCTGGACTCAGTTATCCAGAAGATCTAGCTGAGATAGTGAATAAAGGTGGCTACAGTAAACAACAGGTTTTCAAGGTAGATGAAACAGGCTTATATTGGAAGAAGAAGCCATTTAAGGCTTCCATAGTTAGAGAGGAGAAGTCAATGCCTGTCTTCAAAACTTGAAAGGAGAGGCGGAGCCTTTTGTAGAGGCTTATGGAACTGGTGACTTTCAGTTGAAGCTAATGCTCATTTACCATTTTGAAAATCCTAGGGCCCTTCAAAATTATGTTAATTCTACTCTAACTGTGCTCTATAAATGGAAGAGCAAAGGGGATAACTACAATTCTGCTCACAATATGGTTTACCACAAATTTTAAGCCTGCTGTTGAGCATTACTGCTCAGAAAAAAAAAAAAAAATTCTTTTAAAGTATTACTGCTCACTGACAATGCAGCTGGTCACCCAAGTGCTCTGACAGAAATGTACAATGAGAATAATGTTCTCCTGTCTGCTGACACATCCGTTCTGCAGTCCATCGTCCAAGGGGTAATTTTGACTTTCAAGTCTTTTGATTTAAGAAGTACACTTTGTAAGCCTATAGTTGACATGGATATTGATTCCTCTAATGGCTCTTCAAAATGTAAATTGAAACCCTTCTGGAAAGGAGCCACCATTCTAGGTGCCATTAAGAACGTTCATGGGAAGAGATCAAAATATCAACATTAACAGAAGTTTGGAAGAAGCAGATTCCAACCTTCATGAGGACTTTGAGGGGTTTAAGACTTCCATGAAGGAAGTAAATGCAAATATCTTGGAAATACCTACAGAAGTAGAATTATAAGTGGAGCCTAAAGATATGACTTGAATTGCTATAATCGCAGGATAAAACTTGAATGCATGAGGAGTTGCTTCACATGGAAAGAAAGTGGTTTCTTAAGAAGGAATCTACTCCTGGGGAGGATGGCGTGAAGATTGTCCAAATGACAGCAAAGGATTAGGACATTATGTATAAACCTAGTTGTTAAAACAGAGGCAGGGTTTGAAAGGATTGATCAGTTTTCAAAGAAGTTCTACTGTGGGTAAAATGCTACCAAACAGAATCATATGCTGCAGGGAAATTATCTGTGACAAGAAGAGTCAATCTTATGTGGCAAACTTTGTTCTCTTATTTTAAGAAATTATCACAGCCACTCCAGCCTTCCATCAACAACCACCCTGATCAAACAGCAGCCATCAAATTGAGGCAATACCTTCCACCAGCAAAAAGATTATGACTTGCTGAAAGCTCACATGGTAGTTGTTATTTTTTAGCAATAAAGTATTTTTAACTAAGGTATGTACATTGTAAAGACATGTTATTGCACACTTAATAGACTGTAGTATAGTGTAAGCATAACTTTTATATGCACTGGGAAACGAAAAAATTCATTTGAGTTTTTTCAGTGTGATATTTACTTAATTGCAGTGGTCTAGGACTGAACCTACAATATCTCTGAAGTATGCCTGTGAGTTCCACATACACTAAAAATTATATTCTTTTGACTAATTCTAATAGCTTTCCACTTATGCATTGTTCCATGGAATTCTGGGAAACCCCCAGTAACCTCATAATCTAACACTGATTGTGCAAATGCAATCCTTTGTAATCTGACAACTGAACTTACAATTGTGCTATTAGACTTTACTGATGAAGATACCACCTTGGCAAGATAACACATAGTTACATTTTAAGAATCTATCTAATTATGTATAGATAAACCATTGAATATTGTTTCTTCTGAATCAAATGATTGTAGTTTGAATTTATACAGCCACTTCTGAATGAGTAAGCATCGCAGTACTCAGCACATGATACCAGGCAAAGAAGATGTTTCATTATTGTAAGAAAGTGAACTATATTCTAGACATCAACGAATTTGAAGAGGAGTCATGTGATGTGAGTTTCATTATTTAGGTATGTATTTTAAAGGCGATGACATTAAGTTCCTCCTTGTAATGAAGACATTTTAAGTGGTATTTGATTTGCATAAGCATAATAACATGGCTTAACATGCAAATCTTATCTCTCTATATATATATTTTTCAACTAACTTATTTCATGGTCTCCATGCTTTTTTATGCGTGTATTATAATATGATTAAAATAGTTGTGATTATATTTTTGCATACTTTTTTCAAGTGATTATGCTTAGGTCTTTGAAATGGTTTATGTTAACATATTAATTCATTTTACGTGACTTAGAAGTATTCACGAATCTCCAAATAACATACCATTTAACCCATTCATTAAGCTTGCACTTGTTAATGCACGGTACTGGTTTTGCCTGGGATCTATTATCAAACATACATAATATTTCTGAGAAACTTTTCAGAATCTTTACTTCTCTTGCCAAATATCAGAAGAAAGATAAAAAGTCTTTCTAGTAATCTAAAAGCAGAGACAGGAAGTTTAGCCAGGAAAATTCCAATGAGTTATTGAAACATGAGTTTGATGAGATCTGATAATTATAATAGCCAGAGTGAAAACAAAATGACTAGTAAGGCTACAAGCCAATTCATCTAAAGGCAACATTTGTGATCAATGAAAATTAATGACGTGTAAGGTGATTGACTTTAATATCACTAAGAATTTCTTTTCACTAAAAGGCTTCCTTTTTGCTGGACTTTTAGGGTCAGTCTTTAGGAAAAGATTACCTGTCAGTTGGAGAATTGCAGTGTCTTTGTGTGTGAACTCCAGGACTTTTCCCCAGAGCTACCATTCTTAGGTCCTAAGAATATAGGGCAGCTGAAAATAAACAGTGGTACCTAAAGCTTCTGCTTAGATATGATAAATGTGACATTTGTTCACAACCCATTGACCCTGAAGTTTCCCTGGATATGGGCAACAATCTGTTATCTTCTCAAACAAAAAGGGGGGAGGAGTGAGTCGTGGAGAATTACTGTCACCCACAGTGCTCTTATTAGTATCTGTGCTGATAGATGGGGAAGGAGATGTAATACGTGCTTAGCAGGCACATGTTATTCCTAAGTAACTTAAGCAACACCACATCTCCAGGGCATGGTGGACCCTAAATTTGTACCCAGGAAGTTTGGCTCAAAAGCCTTTAATTGTAACCACTACATGCTTCTCTTAGTGAGAAATCAAGTTTCTAGTCTGTCTAACTTCAGAGTCTGTACTCTTTAGATTCTACAGATATAGCAATATTGTAAGATGTTACCCAGCAGACCAACATCAAAATCATATACATTCCAATCTGTCTATTCAGCTTGATATTCTGCCACTTTCACAACCTCAAAACTACTTGTATTTTTAAAGAAACATTATATTCTGATATGAATATTCTTTCCATACTCCTTGTATATCCTTTCCATCTAGTTCCTTGAAATAGTATTTTGACTTTAATTGATTAACATATAGTGCATTAGTTTTAGGGGTAGAGTTTAGTGATTCATCAGTTGCATATAATACCCAGTGCTCATTATACCAAGTGCTCTCCTTAATGCCTGTCACCCAGTTACCCCATCCCCCAACTCCCCTCCCCTCCAGCAACCCTCAGAAGGATAACAAAAAACGTTTGTTTCTGAGAGTTTAAGAGTCCCTTATGGTTTGTCTCCCTCTCTGAATTCATCCGATTTTATTCTTCCCTCTCTTCCCCTATGATCCTCTGTCTTGTTTCTTAACTTTCACATCTGAGTGAAATCATGATAATTGTCTTTCTCTGACTGACTTATTTTGTTTAGAATAATACTTCCTAGTTCCATCCACATCATTGCCAATGGTAAGATTACATTTTTGGATGGCTGAGTAATATTCCATTATATATATAAAACATCTTCTTCATCCATTCATCTGTCAAAGGACATATGTGCTCCTTCCATATTTTGGCTGTTGTGGACATTGCTGCAGTAAACATTGGGGTGCAGCTACCCCTTTGGATCACTATGTTTTTATGCTTGTAGTAAATATCTAGTAGTAAATACCTGGTAGTGCAATTGTAGAGTCATAGGGTAGCTCTATTTTCAACCTTTTGAAGAATGTCCATACCATTTTCTAGAGTGGCTATCCCAGCCTGCATTTCCACCAGCAGTATAAGAGGGTTCCCCTTTCTCTGCATTCTCACCAACATCTGTTGTGTACTGACTTGTTAACTTTAGCCATTCTGACTGATGTGAAGTCGTATTTTATTGTGGTTTTGATTTGTATTTCCCTGATACCAAGTGATGTTGACCATTTTTTCAAGTGCCTGTTGACCATTTGTATGTCTTCTTTGGAGAAATGTCTGCGTTTTCTGCCCATTTCTAGACTGGATTATTTCTTTTGTGGGTGTTGATTTGATAAGTTCTTTATAGACTTGGGATACTTGCCCTTTATCTGTTAAGACATTTGCAAATATCTCCTCCCATTCTATAGGTTGTCTTTTGGTTTTGTCAGCTGTTTCCTTTGCTGTTAAAAAGCTTTTTATCTAGATGAAGTCCCAATAGTTCGTTTTTGCTTTTGTTTCCCTTGCCTTTAGAGAGATGTCTAGCAAGAAGTTGCTACAGCTGAGATAAAGAGGTTTCTGACTGTCCAATTTTCCCAACACTGTTTGATGAAGAGACTGTATTTTTTTTTTTCACATTGTATATTCTTTCCTGCTTTGTCAAAGATTAGTTGACCATAGAGTTGAGGGTCCATTTCTGGACTTTCTATTATGTTCCATTGATCGGTGTGTCTATTTTTGTGCTAGTATCATACTCTCTTGACAATTACAGCTTTGTGCTATAGCTTGAAGTGGATGCAACTGGCTTTGGTTTTCTTTTTCAACATTCCTTTGCCTATTCAGGATCTTTTCTGGTCCCATACAAATTTTAGGATTGTTTGTTCTAGCTCTGTGAAAATGTTGATGGTATTTTGATAAGGATTGCTTTGAATGTGTAGATTTCTTTGGGTAGCATAGGCATTTTAACAATATTTGAAGAAAAAGAAATATTATTTGTTTTTAAGTGTCTTCTCTGAGTCATTTCCTCTATGAAACCTTCTGAGACCACTACAAATTGACAAAACCCCTTCTTTCTCTGTGATCCTACAGTAATTTAAAAATATATATTAGAAAATATTTAATATTATATTACAATAGTTGGTTATGAAGCAGTTAATTTAGGATTCAGTGATTTTTTTTTTCTTTTAAGATTTATTTCTTTGAGAGAGAGAAAGTGAGACTGAGCAGGAGGAGGGCAGAGGAAGAGGAAGAGAGAGAATCCTCAAGCAGACCCACTGCTAAGCCCAGAGCCCCACATGGGGCCCAATCCCAGGCCCTGAGATCATGACCTGGCTTGAAACCAAGAATTAGCCACTTAAACAACTTAGCCACTCAAGCACCCCAATACTCCATGAATTTCTCAGCGTAGGGAGATTATTTTTTTGTTTTGTTTTTCATTTTAATCCCCGTTTACCTAATACATTGCTCATAAAATAGTAGGAATTAATTTTATATTTGTTAAATGAATGGACTCACCTTAAGGGAATGTAATTAAGAAATCTAGATTTATTTTCTCATAAATACATACACTATTGGCCCAATGAATCTATATTTGTTTACTGTTTACTCTGTAAAAATTGAGATTTTACTGTTTATCTTGACAAAATCGATACTTTGGAATCCCATCAAGATTGCATCTTTATATAGCATATCTGTTTTCCAACTTGGTTTGAGCCATTAACCTGACTTCCAATAAATTCTGATACAGATGACTATGTTATGCATAATGAAAACTGCTTCCATTCATTCAGACTGCTTTTACAGCTAACTGCAGTGGTTCTCTGGTAAGCATAATAAGAACATAGTGATTTTAATTGAGGACATTACTAAGATTTATTGATCTGCATGTGCTAATGTTGGAATTTAAAGGTCAAGAAGCCACAACATTGACACAAAAATGTCAGTATAATGGATTTTCTGTGAAGCATAGGGTCATTTTAAAAAGACAGCCCTTATTACCCAAAATTTCCAGGTATAGTCACCATGAATTGTCCTCCTCCTTCTGTTATAAAAAAATATCAGTCTCATTTCATGTTGTTGTTTTATGAGATTGGAAACAATAGGATATTGCTATGAGTGGAATCAGACTTCTTGTGGAGGAAGAACATTATTAATTTTATGGTTGATGTTTTACAAAGAACACCCTACAATTGATTGTAGTCAATATTAAATACAAGTAACATATTCAAGTATGCAAGTGCTTACGTACCATGAGGCATGTTCATCCTTATTTGTGTTGGTTAGTGCTGCTAAATGGCTAAGCTGACTTTATTCCCATTCCAAAACGAATGGATTTGAGCTTTTATTTTATTAAAAAATCAAGGATGACATGAGTTTAAGGATATTAAAGATAGTCTTCTTTTATGAATACAGTAATAAAGAATTTGTATAAATTATGTGTACATTATAAATAATGCTATTTATGAAGAAATCAGAGGTATACAGGACGTAAAATTTTCTTTTTTTGTTTGTTTTATTTTAAGATTCCTCCTCTTGCTTTACTTTTCTCCCCACCCCCTTAAGTGGAAATCTTCAAAACTCCTAGCACAAGCATTGAGGTCACGAAAACTTTTATTTCCTGCTTTCTACTCTCAAATCTTTAATTTTGGACATTGCATCACACAGCAGCATATAATCACATAATTAAAGCATTATTTCAGCAGATAATTGTTCTTGTGTTTTGCTTGAAAAACACAAATGAATAACATTACTGTGAAAATTCATATAGTCCTTAATGAGAGATGTATCCAGTCATCTTATTAATATATGTTTAACTTCATCAGAAAAATATTTATTTGGGATCAGTGTGTATCAGGCATTTTAAAAAAAGAAAACAATCTTTATCCTGAAGTCATTGACAGTCCAGTATAAAAAAAGATTGTACAATACTCTCTTATTATTGTACATACTTCTATTATGACTGAAAACATAAGGCAAATTGAGAGATTTTATCTCTTCTTAATGCAACTCAGATTTGGAAGTCAGAAATGAGATAGAATATAATTCAAGGATCACTTAAGTCAGCAAACATTTATTTATTATCTGCCCTGTGCCAAACTCCTTGGTATGTATGGGCAATAGAGAGTTGAATAAAGCATCCTTCAAATGCTTACATCTATTAGAGAGGCATATTCATTAACAGATATTTTCCATTCCATGCAATGACTTTTTATTAGCATTTGGCACTTAGTTCTAAAGAAACAGAGCAGGCTGACATTCAGCCACATCTGCACAAGGTCTCATGGATATCAAGGTCTCATGGATATCATGATATCTGAATTACAACTTGAGGCAATATATAATCAGCTATGTCACAAATGACATAAAAATATATTTAAAATAAAGTAAGCTATGGACTTTCAGTTGTTGGAAATTATACTGCTCATTGGGAATACCTTTGGATATTTTGTAGCTAGGATTATTTTGGAAGTAGCTCTTGTTCAAAGTTTTTCAATAATCAATGGAAGTTTAAAGGATTTTAGTAATCAATGCTACGACTTCCATTTTAGAAAAATAATATTTATGCAGATCTTCAGTGGAATAACTCTCAAAGAACTAAGTGCAAAAAGAAATTATTTTTCTATTTCATCATGTTTTCATACGTTACAGAAAAAAAAGCCGTCATGCATAAAAATCATATATGTTAATTTAAATTTTGTGATTACGGAAAAAATTATAAGAATTTAAATTATATGATTATAGAAAAATTTATAAGAACAATTGAAATTGTCAAATACAATAGGGTTATAAAACCGTTACTAAAGAACTCCAGTCCTTTGTACTATAAATCATGGATAATTAGTAGATTGTACTTTTAAGTGTGTGTGTGTGTCTGTGTCTGTGACAGCAATATTTTCATCCTGAGGTTAACTTTGTGGAATATGATACTTTAAGAGGTATGATACTTTAAAAGGTAACCTGAATAAATTAGTAGAAGAAAAAATGAGAGAACTATAAGACCAGTGAAATGGAAAATCAAAAAGTAGAGAAGCCTATAGTCTAGAATGATTTGTACTAAATTTTTTTTTCTTTTTTTTTTTTTTTTTGGTGTTATAAGCTTTAATTCCTGGGCACTGTGTAAAACTTTGAAAGGTAGCCACACCTCACTCATTTCCCTCAATTTTGACATGCTGGATTGTTGCAAAAGAAAGACATCTACTTTTGTGAGCCCTCAGGAGCCAAAGGGCTTACTTAAGAGCAGCCATCCATGCAAACATCCTTACAGAGTTTGTAACACAATGTCTGATACATGGCAAGTGCTCAATAAATGCCAAGTATTATTTATTATTGTTATTAACAATAAGACAATGAAAGAAAACACTTGTTTCTTTATCTCCAAACTCCTGAGGTAGTCTCTGTCTTGTCTGGGGTTTGCGTGGTCCTTCTTAGGACATAAGGACTCTCTACTGACTGTCCAAGTAGACAGTGGACATCTTGGGAGTTGGGGCAGGGCAGGGGTCTGGTTCTTGAACCTTCCATGCTACAATAGCTTGCCTGATACCTCTGAGACCTGCTTATTTTCTTCCGGGTATTTGATTTGAGATTTCTTTTTTTTTTTTTTTATTTTAATAAACCTATAATGTATTTTTATCCCCAGGGGTACAGGTCTGTGAATCGCCAGGTTTACACATTGCACAGCACTCATCATAGCACAAACCCTCCCCAATGTCCATTTCCCCACCACCCTCTCCCACCCCCCCTGCCCCCAGCAACCCTCAGTCTGTTTTTTGAGATTGAGTCGTTTATGGTTTGTCTCCCTCCCGATCCCATCTTTTCATTTTTTTCTTTTCCTACCTCCCCCCAACCCCCCCACATTGCATCCCCACTTCCTCATATCAAAGAGATCATATGATAGTTGTCTTTCTCCGATTGACTTATTTCGCTAAGCATGATACCCTCTAGTTCCATCCACGTCGTCGCAAATGGCAAGATTTCATGTCTTTTGATGGCTGCATAGTATTCCATTGTGTATATATACCACATCTTCTTTATCCATTCATCTGTTGATGGACATACAGGTTCTTTCCATAATTTGGCTATTGTAGACATTGCTGCTATAAACATTCGGGTGCACATGCCCCTTCGGATCACTACGTTTGTATCTTTAGGGTAAATACCCAGTAGTGCAATTGCTGGGTCATAGGGTAGCTCTGTTTTCAACTTTTTGAGGAACCTCCACGCTGTTTTCCAGAGTGGTTGCACCAGCTTGCGTTCCCACCAACAGTGTAGGAGGGTTCCCCTCTCTCCGCATCCTCGCCAGCATCTGTCATTTCTTGACTTGTTAATTTTAGCCATTCTGACTGGTGTGAGGTGGTATCTCATTGTGGTTTTAATTTGTATTTCCCTGATGCCGAGTGATGTGGAGCACTTTTTCATGTGTCTGTTGGCCATCTGGAAGTCTTCTTTGCAGAAATATCTGTTCATGGCCTCTGCCCATTTCTTGAGTGGATTATTTGTTCTTTGGGTATTGAGTTTGATAAGCTCTTTATAGATGTACTAAATATTTTTAAAGTATTATTGTTTTTAGAGTTTTATTATATCTTTATGATAGAGGGTTACTGAATATGCAGAAAACAACCTAAGAAAATGCAGGAAGACAGAAATAAAGGTTCTGATAATGAAAAGTGAGTGTAATGTTATGTCTGAAACACAGTTTCTGTAGATCCATTAAGAAAAAAGGCTGAAGAGTGAGTGGACAATATGTGCAAAAATAAACAAAGGAAGTATTTCTTACAGTAATAATAATTGTGACATATGAGATCAATTAGGTGGAATATATATAAAGAACTATTGCCATAAGCTAAATGATAGCAGAATAAAAATAAAACTTCAGAATGGTAATGGCAAAACAAATAATAAATCAAACAGATAGACAAAGCCCACAGTAATGTAAAGTCCTTGATTCAGCATGACATTGGCTCCATAGTCCAGGGCTTATGTTTGTTCACTGTGATAGTAGCAGGACATAGTACCTTGACTAGGCCCTCACAGGTACTCTGAGTGCTCACTGGATGATGAAACAGTTATAGAGAAAATACTGTAATTAAAAAATAAACCAATGGATACCTTTATAAAAGATCAAATGTAATACACATCATAGATTTGAGGAAAGAAAACTTGCCTAGATTTAACTGCATGCAAGGAAAAAATGAGAAAGTATTTTCAAGAAAGAAGTCTACACCCCTGGACGAAAGTGATTGGATTAATATGTTAAGATAATTAGTTGTATTAAAATAATATCCTTGCCAAATCTATGATGCATGTATACTGAGGCCCCCAATGAGAAATTTAAATATGTCGAATTGGTAAAATGCTTATTAAAGGCAAAGGCTAACATGAATTCTTTTTTTTTTTTTTTAAGATTTTTATTTATTTATTTGACAGACAGAGATCACAAGTAGGCAGAGAGAAAGGCAGAGAGAGCAGGAAGCAGGCTCCCTGCTGAGCAGAGAGCCCGAGGCGGGGCTCGATCCTAGGACCCTGGGATCATGAGCCAAAGGCAGAGGCTTTAACCCACTGAGCCACCCAGGTGCCCCCTAACATGAATTCTTGTAATATCCTACAAAGTAGTATTGGTAGAACTTTTAAAAATTAGGTTACCTTTGTTATTAGTGTCTTTATAAAAAATGATTACATGCTAGGGGTCTTCTGTTCCAGATTTCCACACACATAATCTGTTTCTCTGCACACTCCTCACATTAGCAAATTTCCTCCATTTTCAACTATTATGATGACTCGCTTTTGTAATATCCAACTCTGCCAGACCCTGCTCCACAGAAGCACTCTGTATTCTTAAATTCTTCTTCTTATTAAAACTGTCATTTTTCCCACTAACTCCTATTTCCTTAAAGGCTTCATGATTATGCTTACTGATTTATTTCTATGGTATAGCATTTAAGTATGCTATTTTTAGCAATTACTTCTTGTTAAAACTTAAATGGAGATAAAATTAACAGCAGGAGAGAGGTTTTGTTGCTTTAGTTTTGTTTTTTAAGTAGGGCAACAATGAAATCACATACATGTGAAGAGTGGGATTTTGTTGTGTTTATTCACTTTCAGTACCTGTATTTAAAAATACAGCTTAGGGGCACCTCGGTGGCTCAGTAGGTTAAGCATCTACCTTCAGCTCAGGTCATGATCCCAGAGTCCTGGGATGGAGTCCCACGAGCTCTCAGCTTCTCCCTCTCCCTGCTGCTCCCCCTGTTTGTACTCTCTGTCTCTGTCAAACAAACAAAATCTTAAAAAACAAAATAACAAAAAACCTTTAAAATACAGCTTCTTATTAAGGAGCACACTTGTTACGATGAGCACTGGGTGTTATATGTAAGTGATGAATCACTGAATTCTACTGCTGAAACCAATACTATAATATATGTTAACTAACTAGAATTTAAATGAAAACTTGAAACAAAACAAACAAACAAAAAAATCAAAATGCCCACCACAATAAAAAATAACATAAAATACTGCTTTTTCTGGATAAGATTTGCCATTTCTAAATGAACACTTCCTTGGAAGTTAAAATTATTTTTTGGAGGGCTATCTAATTTCATTTTATGTCAAAAATGTTATTGTCAAAACCAAGATAATTCTCTTGGATTAGTTTCTTATCTTTTCCTCCTTCTTTTTATTTCTTTCATTTGTCTTTAAAACACTCCACCCCAAACTACTAGAACTCGTACAGCAATTCAGTAATGTGGCAGGATACAAAATCAATGTACAGAAATCAGTTGCTTTCTTACACACTAACAATGAAAATATAAAAAGGAAAATTAGAGAGTCGATTCCATTTACTATAGCACCAAAAACCGTAAGATACCTAGGAATAAACCTAACCAAAGAGGTAAAGGATCTGTACTCGAGGAACTACAGAACACTCATGAGTGAAATTGAAGAAGACACAAAAAGATGGAAGACCATTCCATGCTCATGGATCAGAACAATAAATATTGTTAAAATGTCTATACTGCCTAGAGCAATCTACACTTTCAATGCCATCCCAATCAAAATTCCACTGGCATTTTTCAAAGAGCTGAAACAAACAGTCCTGAAATTTGTATGGAACCAGAAGAGATCCTGCTTTGCTAAGGAAATGTTGAAAAAGGAAAACAAAACTGGGGGCATCATGTTGCCTGATTTCAAGCTTTACTACAAAACTGTGATCACCAAGACAGCATGGTACTGGCACAAAAACAGGCACATAGACCAGTGGAGCAGAGTAGAGAGCGCAGATATGGACCCTCAACTCTATGGTCAAATAATCTTTGACAAAGCAGGAAAAATATACAGCAGGAAAAAGACAGTCTCTTCAATAAATGGTGCTGGGAAAATTGGACAGCTATGTGTAGAGAAATGAAACTCAACCATTCTCTTACACAATACATAAAGATAAACTCGAAATGGATAAAAGACCTCAATGTGAGGCAGGAATCTATCAAAATACTAGAGGAGAAAGTAGGCAGTAACCTCTTCAACATCGGTCACTGCAACTTCTTTAAAGACATGCTTCCAAAGGCAAAGGAAACAAAAGCAAAAATGAGCATTCGGAACTTCATCAATATCAAAAGCTTCTGCACAGCGAAGGAAACAGTCAACAAAACAAGGCAACCCACAGAATGGGGAAAGATATTTGCAAATGACATATCAGACAAAGGGCTGATATCCAAGATCTATAAAGAACTCCTCAAACTCAATTCACACAAAACAGATAATCACGTCAAAAAATGGGCAGAAGACATGAACAGACACTTCTCCAAAGAAGACATACAAATGGCTAACAGACACATGAAAAAGTGTTCATCATCATTAGCAATCAGGGAGATTCAAATCAAAACCACATTGAGATACTACCTTACACCAGTTAGAATGGCCAAAATTAACAAGACAGTAAACAACGTGTGTTGGAGAGGATGTGGAGAAAGGGGAACCCTCTTACACTGTTGGTGGGAATGCAAGTTGGTGCTGCCTCTTTGGAAAACAGTGTGAAGATTCCTTAAGAAATTAAAAATAGAACTTCCCTATGACCATGCAATTGCACTACTGGGTATTTACCCCAAAGATATTTTCTGTTAAATAACCAATGTCGTTTAAAAATAGTTGTGTAAGAAATAAAAATCAGTTTCTATGAGTCATGTAATAGCATGGAATAAGTCTTGTTACTATACTTAATCCAACCGATGCTCACTAAATACTTCATTTATATAGCCATCATGAGACATGGTTTGTTATATGCCTGATAAATATTAGATTACATTTGAATGACTCTAATTTGAAATCGTATCCAGATCATGAATTGTTTATGCTATATAATTTCTTACTCTTGCTTTGCTATTATAGGGATATTAAGAGAACTTACATGAAATGTATTTAGTTTAAGAATCATGTATATTTAGCCATGTTCACAATAATATGTTAGAAATTTCTCATGTTTTCTCAGCATTTTAGAAAATATTCCGTCATAGTAACAATTGAAATGAATTAGGATTTAAAATAAAGCAAAATCCTTTGTTTGTTAACTCAGTAAAGCTTTTATTAATTAGCCCAACGATATCCTAGACACAAACAAACAAAGAAAAAAAACGAAAAAACAAAACTCAAAAAAACCTTACTAAATATTTAAGAGAAAAAAAAATTAAGGAAGACTTAAGATGTCTTGTATTTTTTAAATCATTAGCTAATCAATAGTAAGACAAAAAAATAGCTTTGTTAACAGAAGTGGATCGAAATACTGAATTATTAGTTTGGCCCCACAACAGTTATCATTTACTGGGTGTTACTCTCAGCATGCATTTAGACATCTATAATCACTGGAAATCCAGCTTTTAAGGTGTGAAAATGATTATCAGTCAGAGAAGAAAACCAGTTTTTGTGAAATTTCATCTGTTCTTTAATACAAGGGTTTTCTATTCTGTTCTTTCAGGATGGCTGATAACACTGTTTGGTTTTTTTTTTAACTGATGTCACAGTGATATGAGAACATTATGTTCTTTGTGGGAGAGGTGGTGCTTTTATGAAACATTTTAACTGGAATGCTGCTCTGTTGGTCTGCATATTTTTAGTTTACTTGACATGGAATATCACTTAGGAGACTTTCTGTTGCATGTCAAATGTGCATCATTGTTACCTGGAATAGATATTACTGATTTGGAAATTATCTTTTCTCAATGCCAGACACTCAACGATAATTTTAATAGCTATCTATTGACATCGATGATGGTTAAAATTCATAGAGAGTTTGAAAAGTCTGAGCCATTAAGGATAATCCATTAATTTTTCTTATAAGTAAAAATAGACAAATGTAGATGATTTGCTAATGTCTATTATCTTTTAAATTGTATTTATCTGCTCGCTAACCCATACAAAACTGATTTCAAGATACAACCTTTGTCAAAGATTTTTTATTGGGATTCAAGGCTGTTGCATCTACTATTTTAATGAATGTCTTCTTTCAGAAATTATTTAGTCTTATCCTGAAAAAGAACAAAATCCACTGCAACCATTTTGATAAGTGACAGAGCAGAGGCATTTGGTACAGTTTTTCTAGAAGTTTTTATTTTCTTTTTGCTACATAGTAAGAATACAGATATATCTAAAAGTGGTTAAATTGGGTATTAACAAGATGATATTCAATATACTTTACTGACTGTCTTCTACACAGGTAAGATATAGAATTTTTGGTTATTAAGCACAGTTCTCCCACCTACTTTCAAAAAAATAGATATCTGAATAATAGTTCTACTGGCCTTGTTGATAAAATTCCCTAAGATAAGATTTAACCAGGGAATGATTACATTATCAAATTAACACCAAAATCAAGTTTCCTTAGCCTTTTTTCTCTTCTCCATTCCAGCATTTTTTAGGGTGTGCCGAAATTTTGCATTAAAATACAGCTGTACAATGATAAATAAATGGTGTACAGTCAAAAATACTTAAAAATAAGTATGCCTAAAAAGTATTAAATATGTAATCAGCCTAAGTGCTATGGCTTATATGGATGGTTAATCTGTCACCCAGATACGTATCTATTCAAACCGTCTTCTAGTACATTGCTTCAAAAGGTATGCATTCTTATTCTCCTTTGCCAGGTAATATAAATATTGATAAAATAAAAGTTAAGGATTTTATTGCAAATATCTTCAGCATATCTAAAGGCTACATAGTTGTCTTCTGACTTTATGTGATATGGAAACAAATGTCACTAATTTACAGAAATTTAAACTGCAAAAATAGTTATCAGAGTTTGATTTTGTAAATTAGCTTACAGAAATTACAAGTGCTTTTTACATTTTAAATGTTTCACACAAACTTCATTTAAAATATTAGCCTTTCACTTTGTATCTATCTTCAGTTCTCCAAACATTGTGTAGATAAATTCATATGTATGTAGTTGTGACTGAAAACACAAGCAAATGGTCACCTAAGTTACAATGAAGGCCATATTGTGATGACTGTAGTTATGCCATTTGTTTCCTCAAAAACGTGCTCAATGGGCCAAGTCCTAAAATTTTTATGTTGTTACATTTTAAATCATGAAACTATCTACCTTTTATCAGATTTGAAGTATGTCTTCTGTGAATACAAAGGCCACGAGACCAACAATTTTGTTGGTTGAAACTGGAAATTTTATTCCAGAAGAATGATAAGTGGATGTAAAAACAAAGTCTTGTTATTTTGATTTGTGCCCAGCTACACTGACAATATAAGCAAAAATATTATAATAGAGTCTCAAATTGAATTATTTAGCACTGAAAAATCATTCAGAACCTAGTTTTGATAAATCTAGGTAAAATATAGTTGGCATGATATATGCATAATGCCCAGGGGTTATTCTAAATTTGAAGATTTAAACCCAACTTTTACATGTAGGGATAGATATTAAAATGACACAGAGTAAAAATGATTATGATTGAGCTTTTTAGTAAGACATGAGTCTTCCTATGAAATACGAAATATCTATGAAATATCACACCAAAGCCTTTTAAACTAAGGATTAACCTTCCATGGGAACTGTTCTGTGGAAAGAAAGAAAATAATAAAAATTTTAGATGCTTGCAATGCTGCCTAAAGTCCTGTTTTAATTCACATTATCAGTAACTCTGCAGTCATTTTTCTCATGGCTAATGTGTTCAGTATTTCATAAAATTGGACAAGAAATGCAATTCATCGAACTACAACTCAATACGTCACACGCTATTGAAATAGTATAGTAGTTCTGTCATAAACATCATTATTATCATTATACATTATGGCATTTTAGGCAACAAAAAATACTGCTTTTGTCTCCACAGGTGCAAAGTCCCTTCACTGCAGGTGCAAAGTCCTTTCACTGCAGAAAGGCAACACAGTAGAAAGAGATTTTTAACAATACACTGTTGCTGTGCTGTACTAACTGTTTGAATTACAGTGTAAAGTAAAACAGCAAGTGCTTACTTTTTTCTCCATTGAAATTAAGTATCTTCCAAAGAAGTATTTTGAAATAGAAGCCATTTTCAGTTTTGATCTATTTACTCTTTTTTTCTTAATAATAATAATAAAACATGACAAAATGGTACTATTCATAATCTCTTTAGAAAGTGCACGGGAAAAATATGTGCTTTCTAGAGAAAATATATGAATATTCATGTCTTAGATAATATAATTCAACATCATAATTTTCAGTAGAGGATAGAGAAAAAATATTCTCAATTCAAGTTATTTCATATATTTTATAAACAGGTTAATTTATTATTATGTATTCCTCAGGCAACCCAAAACTTCCCTTCCAGTTGTGAATCTTCAGCTGACCACACTTGGCACACACAGTCTGTTCTGTTGATTTAGGTACCGATCTTTTGTAGTCACCAAGTACTTCTGTGAAAGTACTGCCAAGAGTTGTCCTATTTTCATTTAACCAAAAATACTTGCCAGATGCTTATTCATTGAAAAGCCGCTTGGGTGACTAATAATGGTTAATGGAATTAAATATATCAAATATATCATGTTCAGTGTTTTCCAATAATCTCAAAAGTGGTAGGTAATACATAGTTATAATTTTTTTCTATATTTATAATTGTATATGTCCAATTTTAGGCAACCAACATACAGTTAATTTAAAATTGTATTTAAAAGTACTACACTAAGGTTAACAGTGAGCAAATGGAAAAGAAAGACGAGATGATTGATGAAAATATGTGAAAATGCATCATTAATATTGAACACAGAATCTAAACAATTATGTGCCTATATTTAGGGAAATATAGGAATTTAAAAAAAATTTTCACCTTTTTAAAGAAATTAATTTATTTTTTTTATTAACATATAATGTATTATTAGCCCCGGGGGAACAAGTCTGTGAATCGCCAGGTTTACACACTTCACAGCACTCACCATAGCACATAACCTCCCCAATGTCCATAACCCAACCACCCTCTCCCTACCCCTCAGCCCCCGGCAGCCCTCAGTTTGTTTTGTGAGATTAAGAGTCTCTTATGGTTTGTCTCCTTCCCGATCCCATCTAGTTTCATTTATTCTTTTCCTACTCCCCAAATCCCTCATGTTGCTTTTCCACTTCCTCATATCAGGGAGATCATAAATTTTTACCTTTTATTCTAAGTATATGCCCAACATGTTATGACCAGTATTTGATTTTAACTAAGATACCTCAAGGTGATTAAATAAGACACTGTCTAATATAGGCATATCTGACAGGTAAGACAGGCCAAAGTCACTTCATAACTATTAAGTTTCAGATTAAGAACCAACTGACCTTCTAAGCAAATCTCAACCCACTGACATTTGTGAGATGTGCATATTACTCTCAATATTTTTCTTAAGTAAGGATATATTATAACTTCATCATTTTTATCACTTAACTATTTACATTAGAAATTTGACATACTGAATTTAAAGAAATGATGAAAAAGTTATTCTGAAAACTTTACTTGCTCAACCATAAGAAAATAAAAATATACCAATAAAATATGGATAAAGAATAAAAATAAGCAGATTAAAAGAATGTCAAAATCAGTAGTCTTTAGAAAAATTCATGCTGAAACCACAGAAAGATACGTCCATGTAACTATTACAAAAGGTAAAAATTAGAATGATCAAAACATATCAAGTGCTTGTGAAGATGTGGCAGGAGGAAAATCCTTAATCATTATTGGTGAGAATATCAAGTATTTTGGAAAATAATTTTGTGGGTTGCCTGTGCGGCACAGAGTCTGCTTGAGATTCCCTCTCTCTTTATCACTCCTCTGCTTGTGTGTATTCTCTGTCTCTAAAACAAATAAATAAAAATCTTCAAAAAATTTTAAAAAATTATTTTTTTCCAATTTCTTAAAAAGAAGTTGAACATATTCTTTGTGTGATTCAACCATTCTTCTCCAAGGTGTTACCCAAGAAATTAAAAACATATATCCATAATGTCTTGTATACAATTTTTCTAATGGTTTTATTTGTAAAAGCCCCAAAGTAAAAAAAAACCATAAATGCCCATCAATAGAAAAGTGAGTAAATAATTATGATACATCCATATGGCAACGTATTCCTCAACAGTAAATAAAAAAGAACTACCAATACACACAGCATCAATACATATCAGAATAATCATGGGGAGTAAAAGGCAGCAGAAAAATAGTTATATAGTATACAATCCCACTTACAAATAAGTCTAAACTATGCAAATAGTAACCAGAAGCAGATGTGTAATTGTCCTAAATGAGAGGAGGTGTGTGGTAATAGAGCATGATCAAAAGGATAGTAAAAGAACTTGGGTTGATGTTATGTTCATTATTTCCATTGTAGGGATAGATATACATGAGTCAAAATTTAGCAGATTATACATTTTAAACATGAAGTTTTGGTAGTCAATTATCCCAATAAATTTGCAAAAAGTTTATATAAGCAAAAATATTATATTACATATAAATCAGATATCAAGTAAGTGCTATAAGGTGTGGACATTAAGAAACCATGACCTATCACCAATATCTCATCACTCGGGTTTTATTCTGTTTGAGGGCAGGGTTGTAGAGGTGGATAGATTTTCAGCACTTATTTAAAGATTTTATTTATTTATTCATGGGAGAGAGAGGCAGAGGCAGGGGAGAAGCAGGCCCCCTGCTCCTCCATAGGGAACCTGATGTGCAGGGAGCCGGATGCAGGACTCAATCACAGGATCATGTGATCATGACCCAAGATGGAGGCAGACACTTAACCAACTGAGCCGCCCAGGCACCTGATTTTCAGCATTTCTGAGTGATCCGTTATAATATTGTGTTTTGGGAGTAGTTAATAGAATGCCATCCGCTTTCATTAATCTCTCTCCTGGAGATAGAAACACTGATTGCAATGAGATTCTCACCTCCTACCTCCTGGAAGTGTATTTGTTATTCAAAAGCAATCTCCTATTGCTGGGTGTGGTGCATAAACAATGAATTCTGGAACAGTGAAAAGAAATAACAGAAATAAAATAAAATAATAAAATAAAATAAAATATAAAGCAATCTCCTAACTCACTTGCTCATAATTTAACACAGGAACTAAAAATTATTTGGATAATTAAAGTGGAGAGGAAAAGGGCATCTTTGTCTATACTTCCAAATATAGATTGTAACATTCTTGGAATTTGCATTTTAGGCTATCAATAATATTGGTCTTCAATATGTTAAAATCTCTAATTAGAAAGGTCTACTTTTGATGGAATGCCTAATACTAATGATGTGTCATTGTAAATTATTAGTAACTGGATTAATAGCTAAAATATTATTTTTCATTTAACATATCATTTATGACATATACAATTAACTACACTAGGAGAAATTTCTTGTGTTGTCATTAGATATAGACTAAGAGAGGTGTCATTTAACAAAAGCATGTTTCCCTTTACACTGAGTATCAAAAAGCTAATAAACATAAATGCTACAGGTTTCAGCCATTTGATGAACTTGCCATTGTATCACCTTATTCATTCACTTTTTTTAAAAGTCTATTTATCTTCTACTACTTACCAGGCACTGTTTTAAGTACCAGGAAAATAAGCAGAAAAAATGTACTATGCATTTTGGAGGAATACACTACAAATACTATATTCCTGAAATTCATATTAATCGTTTTTATTTCTACTTTCTAAATCTGGTAACCCTAGTCTTCTTGCAACATGTGTCGTCTGGTTCCTCTTTAGCTATGCCATGGGAGGCTCTAGTAGATTAGAAGCCTGGCATCCTTCCTCCACGGTTTTGATCTATATTTATCTGGATAATCAGATAGTTGCTTTTAGTACTCTCAGCAGCTCTAGCCTTAGTGATCCCATTATAGGTTTCAACCTCACTCAAACAGCACCAGCTCTGCAGTAAGAGAACCCCATTTGTATTTCTCCAACACCTGCTGTCCCTGAGTACCCCTCAGAAGATCTACAAATAGCCATGTGGGGATATTTACAAATTTCTAATTAACAGCTTCATAAGGGCCCTTATTCTAACCTTCTACAGTCTAAAAATACCTTGTATTTTCTTTTGTTTCCCCAAGCTTTGGGGAACTCTTGAGCCCTAAAGATGGTAAAGTCTGAGTTACCTCAGTTTCCTGTTTTTGTCACTTGGCTCTCCAGCCTGTGTTTAAGAAATACCCTGTGTTTGAAATATGCACTGTGATACCCATTTTTATGTCTTGGCATTAATGCAGTAAATGGTCACAATAAACCAGGCTGAACATAATGCTGGCTGGGCTAATGGAAGTAGCAATGATATGTGTCAATGGATAAAATTCTGGATATCTTACAGCTATCAGGGATTGACAACTGATTATTTGTAGATTGTGAAAGGAAAAAAATTGAAAAGGATATCTTCACTGGTTTTAGCCAATACAAGGGGAAGAATGTACTTGATAGTTAAAGAGGAAGAAGACAAAGAGAGGAGCAAATTTGAGAGGAAATATAAAGAACTTAGTTGGTGACAGAATAGTTTTGAGGCCATTATTAGTAATCTTAATTGATATGCATATTAGGACTCCAGCATTTTATAGAAAATGTCTATGTTCTATTTATATGTTTGGGAAGAAGTTAGCTTTTATTGTGTATTAAAAAATGAGACTGATAAGCTGACCAGAAGAGTGAGTGTATAGAAAAAAATAGAGGAGTTCCAAGGACTAATGCTGACAATGAGGATTTAGAAGTTGAGATGAGGAAGAATCAGCAGAGGAGAGACTTGGAAAGGAGCAGCCAAAAAGGTGAGTGGTAAAGCAGAAGACTGCAGTTACCAAGAAGGGAGTGATGTATGGAAACTAATGCCACTGATTGGTCAAAGAAAATGGTATCTGAGAAGGAGCTGTTGGATTTCATAATTGGGTAACATGGTTGTCCTCAATGACAGCTTTTTCAGTGTAGTGATGGAAGTAAATGCTTTTAGGATATAGATTCAGTAGAGAATGTGAAAAGAGATATGGAAACACAGAATGGAGATAAGTATTTTAGTAATCATTTCTTGGAAGAAGATAAAACAGTAGGAGCTAGAGGGGAGAGTAGGATCAAGAAATACAGCGTGATTTTATGCCGATGGTCATGATTTGATAGAGGTGAGACTTGATGCTTGACAGAGAGAAGGATTATTGGAACAATTACTTTGAGTAAATAAGAAGGGACAATGGTACACTGGAGTGGAGACAGGCAAAGGAGCAGTAAAGAAGATAAGTTAGAGGCTCAGATATAGGCAGGCAGTTAGACATGCTGGTGGGAACTCTGTGGAGTCTGTTGATTATTTCTGTTTCTCAGTCATCCACTGACAGCACCAAGAAGATGGTATTACAGGTTGATAGATAAAGTACATGTATAAAATATTGGTCTACAAGAGAAAGATAATAAATAAGATTAATTAAATGTAGTATAGTTATTTGGAATCAATGAAATCCCACTTAGTATTATTGGTCATATAATTAAAGTAAGACCTAAAATTATTTTTATGGTTCTCCCAGAAATTTCTTATCAGGTTAATGTAGCTGCACAGGTTTAAGCACAAGTCAAAACAGAGATACATTAAACTAGGTTTGTGATTTTTCTACATCAGTATGGGAAATCCAAAGAGAGATAAAGGAATTGTTGCTGCGTATAACTGGTAATTATAATGACTTACGAGGAAAGTCACCTGGTTAAGGAAGGAACTGTGGACCTGAGAAACAGTGACCAGCTTTGCAGATGTGGTGGCAGATATGAATAGATTGTAAATCCCAGTGGGTTTAAATGCTTTTAGGCATTGGAGTTCAATAGGAAGTAATCTGGGATTATAGAAGGTAAAAAACAGAGGGATTATAATTATTGGTAATATCAAATTCTAGGGTATGGAATCATAGAAATGTTTGCCTAAAATTATGTGGGGACAGATTGTAAGTAGATAGAAGGTCAAGAAATAAATGCCAGGGTATTTAGAGCTATCTGTGTGAAAATTGAAATTACTAAGAATGTTAACATAAATATTAGAAATAAGTGACAGTCTGTCAAGACCCAAAACATTTAAGAAATGATTCACAGTAACCATCTGATCCCATTTGACTACAAGAGAATAACTAGATGCTGGTACAATCAGAAAAGAGATTTGACAGTGGGCATGAAAAAAAAAAAATGTGGTACAATGGTGTCTCAGAGCTGCACTGTGGAGCAAAGAAGACATCTACTCCACCATGTCCATCAGTATGTAGTGAAAGATTTTAGAATATGGAAAGAGGTGAGAGATGGAATCACCTATAGTTATGTAGAGAGTTCTTTCGTAACCTAGAATTTGTATATGAGGGGTGCTCATTAAGTCCTGTTTCTGGGGTGAACAACACGAGAACAGTGGTGCAGAGGGCGACATGAACAATCAGTACTGGGCAGAATGAAGGTGTAGGGTGTGTTTTCTCAGGAGTGTAAGATTCTACTTCCATTTAAATCTTACTGTTTCAAACCACAATCAATATTTCAGCTATGTTGGATAGTAAATGAAATCCTACTCTTGTACAGTTCACCCATGCATTTGCTTCCAATTTTATTTTTTATTTTTGATGGAGGTCATTAGACCTAGAGATGATGATTATACGCTGAGCGCAGGTGTTCCCTCTTGCATTCCCATATCTAGTCTTCATGCCTTTGGTTTATAGTGAGATAAGATATTTTTCATTTTTTAATGGCCATTTATATTTTTTCTTATGAATTGTTTTTTTCTTAAGTCTTACATGGTAAGAATCTCTTATTTCCTTAGTAAGTCTGTTGTTTAAAAACTCTCCTTAACCTGTTTCCCTTTTACTGTTATAAATTAACATATTCTATCCACTATTTCATCTTGAAATGTTTTTCTCCTGCTTCCTCTCACACTAGAATCTTATCCTTTTTTTTTTTTTTCCTCTTCTTTTATCTTCCTGCACTTCTCTTCTTTTTACTCCCTGACTCTGGCATTCCCCTGCTCCCTTCTTTCTCTCCTAATATCTTACCCGTGTGTCTCCCATTATTATACACTATCTACCACAGAAAAACTTGTGTAGTTTACAGAGTAAACTTACTTTTTTTTTTTTTAATTTCTGTGTTTATTTGAGAAAGAAATAGCACAAGTGGGGTGAGGGGCAGAGGGAGTAACAATAAACTTACTCTTGATTAAGCCATATGTAAGGAATATAATTCTAAAGCCAGTAATAAAGATACTGTACAATGCTTAAGTGGTGAAAAGGGGGGTTACTTCTTACAGGAAAACTAAGGAATATCTTATGAAGGAGAAGAATAAGTAGGGAAGTGGAATAAGTAGAAGAAGAATAAGTAGAGAAGAATGAGTAGAATTTAATCAAATTGAACCTGATAAAAGACAGTTAATAAACAAAGAACAATATAGGGGTGCCTGGGTGGCTCATTCAGTTAAGTGTCATGAACTGAAGTCAGCTCATGATTTCAAGTTTCTGAGATTAGGCTCATGACTGACTCCCCATGCTTGCTTGGGATTCACTCTCTCCCTCTCTCTCTGCCCCTCCCCCATCTCTAAAAAATAAAAAGTAAAGTAAAGTAAAATAAAGAACATTATAAATATATATGTATAGAAGTATTATATATTTGCATTTGTGTATACAAAGTTGAGATAGCATTATCTAGTCATTCTATCAATCAATTTTCAAACTCACTGATGAATGCTTTCCTATTAGTGTTTTATGATTTCTATACATTAAGCAAAATGAAGGTATAGCAGATTAAAATGATTCATTTAGATTAACAAAGAGATTTGGTACAGCAGCTAGCTTGAACAGTCTGTGTTTTTATTTTTTGACTTCTTTTCTGTTATACCCACAATGATGACATTGAACAAGCAACAAATTTAAAAATTTGAACTTAATGCACACGCATGATATCTTCTGCTGAGATACAGGCTTTAGAGCTAATGCAGACTACATTCTTAATACTAATCTTTAAAGTCATGTTGGAACATGACTTACATAAGAGCGTGAAGGATGCTTTACATGTTTCTAATGAATTCTATGCTCTAAAGTATTGAGGTTTCATACATTAATAGAAATGAGGCAAAAGTGAGAAAGTCATCATTTTTTGATTAACTAATATAAGTAACCTAAACCCTTCAATCTCTGTTCCTTATTATCCACTTAAATAAAATCATATTTAGATTGGTTGGATTTTCTTCTTAGACAATTAAAATCTGGAAATTAACTTTTACTTATGCATTCATACTAGGATGTCCAGTAGGAATGCTGAAATATTTTTATTAAGTTTTTTAAATTTTAATTCCAGTATAGTTAACATTACAGTATGATCTTAGTCTCAGTTGCACAAGGTAGTGATTTAACAATCCCATACCTTACTCAGTGCTCATCATGATAAGTGTGTTTATATTCCCCATCACCTGTTTCATCCAGCCCTCCACCCACTGCCCCTCTGGAAACCATCAGTTTGTTCTCTATAGTAAAGAGCCTGTTTCTTGGTTTGTCTCTCTCGCTTTCTTCTTTTACTTTGTTTTGTTTCCTAAATTCCACATATGAGCGAAATCACATGGTATTTTTCTTTCTCTGATTGACTTATTCCACTTAGTCTTATACTCTCTGGCTCCATCCATGTTGTTGCAAATGGCAAGATTTCATTCCTTTTTATGGTTGAGTAATAGGAATGATAACATATTAATTCTTTATGTATATTAAGTTTTATTTTAATAGCTCTATTTCAAAAACTCATGTTTAGGAATAAAATGATTCTTGTAGAATAAAAAATTTAAATTATGTTACATGGATTTATGATAATTTTTGATTAATTATCTTAAATATCACTGTTATTTAATCACATTGATACTTTGTTATCAATATGACATATCTCATAGCACATGAAGATGATTTTTTTTTAATTTCAGCATTTTTATAAGGGGACATCTGAATTCACTTATACTATTTGAATTTTATAGAACTCAAATTAAAATATTACCACACTGTTACTGATGATTATATATTATAAAATGACATTACTATTTCTTAGTTTTTAAATCAAATGACAAAAATATATAGAAAAATGCCATTTAGTACATTTTCCTTTGTAACCATTCAATCTAATGAAAGTATAGATAGAAAGGCATATTTTAGAGAAAGGTTATTTGGAGATAATCATTTCTCAAATTCTACAAAGAAGAGAAGGTATGAATTTGTTTATTTAATAAATGTACAGAGTACCTAAAATAAGCCACCTCTCCTTCATAACAAAAAGGTGTTTTGGAAAGAAAGACCAAAATTTTGATTTGAATGTGTATTTACTCAAATATATTGAGAAAAGTCTTAATAAATCTGAGTTTTCTTTAGAAGAAATCTGAATATTTTTTGAATCATCATAATTAAAGTAACATTTTGCATAACTGTATGTGTGATTCTGAAATTCAGCCGAACTACCTAGTATTTCAGTAACACTATAAATATGGGAAAGTTATTTGGGCTATTTTTATTTTTTCTTACTGGTTTTATGAAAATGACAAGAATATCCTTGATACTAAGTTTCATGAAGTAGTAATTAGGTTTAGTGATAATACAGAAAAAAACATCCTCCTTGGACTCTCTGAACTTCTAAAAATGTGAATTGAAGACTAAATCAAAGCATGATAGAACAGTCAAAAACAAACAAACAAAAACCTACCATTTCCTTAGGTGAAAAAAGCAATTCATCAGTAAAGGAAATTGTTGATCTACTTTATTTAGAATCTAAGTAAAGAACTAGCTTTTTTTCCCCTTAGATTCTAATTTTTAAAAATTATATTGCAGATGTATGTGATGGTAAATTTTGTGCATCAACTTGACTGAGCTAAGGGATGCCCAGATATCTGGTAAAAAGTTATTTCTAGGTTTGTTCCGGTGGATGCTTGTGGAAGAGATTATTAGCATTCTAATCAGTAGACTGGGTAAGAATCTTCCTCCTCAATGTAGGTGATCATCATCAAATCTGCTAAGCATCAGAATAGAACAAAGAGGCAGTCACTTTCTCCCTTAGCTGGGATCTCCATGTTCTGCCCTTGGACACTGAAGCTCCTGCTTCTTGGGCCTTTGGAATCCTGGGCTTCTACAAGAATTCTCCCCCCAAACTCTCACATAGTGATGTATTCACATAGTATTGCATGTTTTTTTTTTTTTAATTTATAAAAAGAAAGATAATTTAATGGCAAAAGGTTAGACCAATTTTGAATTCTAATTTGCCATCTATCGTACTTCCTTGATTGTTAAGTGTCAGTGTGGATTCTGAGGATCCAGGTAATAGAAGGCTGAAATGGGGAGACATTGGGTTTATTTTCACTTTAACACATGTTTACATAAAATACCCTATCATATATGCTCTTTCCCCTCTTTTATATTTCTTTATTACTCATGTAATTCCTGACATGCAATACCTTTATGTGCATATTTGTTTCTCTATCCAGTAAAATGTTCAAGTTCCAAGAAAACCAACCCTTTGTATTGTTTTTCTACTTCTGTAATAGCAATGTATAGAATAATGTCTGAAAAGTAGTAGGTACTGCATCGATACATGTTTAATAAGTGGAATAGTAACTAAAGTTTCTAGTATCTCATATGCTATGGGTATGATAAATATAAAAGCTAAATATACCAATATACACCATTTCAATGAAGTTCTTAGAACTTTTGGATTATGGAGGTGTTTTACATCCATATACCTAGAAATGCACATAGCTGAATTGGATGATATAACAATGGGCTACTTGCTGGTTAATTTTGTGCAAGCCATAATTATTTATGGAATTATTTTTGGAATTATTTTTTGGAAACACATTCAAATATATTACCAATGGAAAGTTCATAAATTTGATTAATTTTATCCAAAACTGTTTTTAATATAAATTTATTTTTTGTCCTTTCTGTAAAAAACAGTATCAGAGTAGTAGCAAAGCTAAGCTTTTTACTTTTTTTATTGATGTTTAATTGACAAAATAACATTACATTATTTTCAGGTGTACAACATAATGACTTGAGATTTGTATATATTGTAAAACGATCACTACAATAAGTCTAGTTAACATATCTCACCATACACACTTGATGTTTTTTCTTGTAGTGAGACCTTTTAAGCTCTGTTTTCTTGGCAGTTTTCAAATATGTAATATGTTATTTTTAGCTATAGTCACCATGCAGTATATTCTATTCACATGAGTTATTTTATAACTAGAAGTTGTTATTTTATGACATTCTTCACCCATTTCGCTTTCTCCCACAACCCTTGTCTTTGACAACCACCAATCTGTTCTCTGTATCTATGAGCTTATTTGTTTATCTTTTTGATTCCATATATAAATGAGGTCATACAGTATTTGTTTTTCTCTGTGTTGTTGTGTTGTTCTTAACATACTGCCCAAAAGTTCCACCTATGACAAGATTTCCCTCTTTTTATGGTTGAATTATATCTATCTATCTATCTATCTATCTATCTATCATCTAACTATCTATCTCACATTTTCTTTATCCATTCATCCATCAGTGGACAATTGGTTTTTTTCCAAAATTTGGCTTTCGAAAATAATGCCGTAATGAGCATGAGCATATATATATATATTTTGTTTGTTTGTTTTAAATTGCTGTTTTCATTTTCCTCAGATAAATACTTAGAAGTGGAATTGCTGAATCATTTGGTAGCTCTATTTTTAACTTTGTGAGGAAACTCTGTGCTATTTTCCAAGTGGCTATACCAATTTACATTCTAACAGTGCACCAGGGTTCACTTTTCCCCATATCCTTGCTAACACTTGTATTTCTTGTTTTGTTTTGTTTTGTTTTGTTTTGTTTTGTTTTTTTATTAGTAGCCATTCTAACAAGTATGAAGTGATATCTCTTTGTGGTTTTGATTTGCATTTCTCTGAAGATTAGTGAAGTTGAGCATCTTTTTGTGTACCTGTTGGCCATTTGTAAGTCTTCTTTCAAAAAATGTTTATTCAAATCCCCTGCCCATGTTTTAATCAGATTTTTTTCCATTCAGATTTGAGTTCTTTATATATTTTGTATGTCAACCTTTTATCAGATATATGATTTGCAAATATTTGCTGTCATTTAGTAGGTTCTCTTTTCATTTCATTGATGGTTTCCTTTGCTATGCAAAATCTTTTTAGTTTGATGTAGTCCTATGTGTTTATTTGTTGCTTTTTTTTTATTGGTGTCAGTTCCAAAAATCATTGTCAAGACCAGTGTCACATAGCCCATCCCCTGTATATATATATATATATTTTTTTTTTCTTTTGAGGATATTTTGGTTTCAATCTTACATTGAAGTCTTTGACTCATTTTGAGTTAATTTTTGTGTATGGTGTAAGATACAGGTTCAGTTTGTCTCTTGTATGTAGTTGTCCATTTGTCCCAACACCACTTACTGGAGAGATGATCCTCTTCCCATGGTACATTCTTGGCTTTTTCATCATAAATTAATTCAGTGTATATGTGTAGATTTATTTCTGTGCTCTCTATTCTCTTCCATTATTCTATGTGTTTTTATGCCAATTCTATACTGGTTTTGTTGTTGTTGTTGTTGTAAATAATATTTTATTGGAATACTGCCATGCTTATTCACTTATATTTTGCCTGGGGGTACTTTCACGCTACAGTGACAGAGCTGAGACACTGCGATAGAACAGTCTATTCTGCAAAACCTGAAATATTTAATCTCTGACCCATTATAGAAAATCTTTGTTGATCCTTGATCTTGAGTCCAACACTATTATTTTACATGTGGGAACACAAAGGCCCAGAAAGGAGAAGGGATTTGCCTAAGGCAAAGCCAGTGTTAGTAGCCCAGAGATTTGACCCCAATCCTCATGACTGTTTTTTCTACTGTGTTTTTTTTTTTAATTTAAATGCAATTAATTAGCAAGTAATGTGTTTTTGGTTTTTGAGGTAGAGGTCAGTGATTCATCAATCTTATATAACACTCAGTGTTCATCACAATACATGCCCTCCTTAATGTATATCACCCACTTATCTCATCCCCCCACCCACCTCCCTTCCAGCAACCCTCAGCTTGTTTCCTAGAATTAAGAGTTTTCCTATAGTTTGTCTCTCTCTCTGGTTTCATCTTGTTTCATTTTTTCCAGTCTTTCCATATGATCCTCTCTTTTGTTTCTTAAATTCCACATATTAGTGAGATTTTATGATAATTGTCTTTCTCTGATTGACTTACTTCGCTTAGCATAATACCCTCTAGTTCCATCCACATCATTGCAAATGGCAATATTTCATTTTTTATGGCTGAATATTTCATTTTGTGTATATGTATGTATATGTATATGCATATGTGTGTATATATGTGTGTATATAAATGTATATATATGTATATATATGTACGTGTATATATACACACACACACACACACACCCATATATATGGGTGTGTGTGTGTGTGTGTGTGTGTATACCACCTCTTCTTTGTCCATTCACATCAATGAATATCTGGGCTCTTTCCATATTTTGGCTATTGTGGACATTGCTGCTATAAACACTAGGTGCAGGTGCTCCTTTGGATCACTACATTTGTATCCTTGGGGTAAATACCAAGCAGTGCAATTGCTGGGTCATAGGGTAGCTCTATTTTCAACTTTTTGAAGAAATTCTATACTGTTTTCCAGAGTGGCTGCACCAGCTTGCATTTCTACCAACAGTCTAGGAGGGTTCTCCTTTCTCTGTATCCTCACCAACATGTGTTATTTCCTGACTTGTTAATTTTAGCCATTCTGACTGGTGTGAGGTTGTATCTCATTGTGGTTTTGATTTGTATTTCCTTGATGCCCAGCAAAGTGGAACATTTTTTCAAGTGTCTCTTGGCCATTTGTATGTCTTCTTTGCAGAAATGTCTGTTCATGTCTTCTGCTCATTTCTTGACTGGATTATTTGTTCTTTGGGTATTGAGTATAAATTCTTTATAGATTTTTTAATACTAGCCCTTTAACTGATATGTCATTTGCAATTTCTTCTCCCATTCTGTCAGTTGTCTTTTGTTTTGTCAGCTGTTTCCTTTGCCGTGCAAAACTTTTTATCTGGATGAAGTCCCTATAGTTCATTTTTGCATTTGTTTCCCTTGGCTTTGGAGACATGTCTGGCAAGAAGTTGTCGTGGCCGAGGTCACAGAGGTTGCTACCTGTGTCTCCTCTAGGATTTTGATGGAATCCCTCTCTCACATTGAGGTCTTTCCTCCATTTTGAGCCTATTTTGTGTGTGGTGTAAGAAAATGATCCAGTTTCATTCTTCTGCATGTGACTGTCCAATTTTCCCAACATCATTTGTTGAGGAGACTCTCTTTTTTCCATTTGATAATTCTATTCTGTTTTGGTTACTATAGCTTTTTAATATAGTTTGAAGTCAGAGAGTGTGACATCTCCTGCTTTGTGCTTCTTTCTCATGCTTGCTTGACTATTCAGAGTTTTTGTAGTTCCACACAAATTTTAGAATTGTTCCTTCCTATTCTGTAAAAAATGTCATGGGATTTTGACAGGAATGACATTGAATTTGTACATTGCTTTGGGAAGTATGTACATTTTAAAAAGATTAATTCTTTCAATGTGTGAGCATGAAACAATTATTTTTCTAAGTTACAGATTACACTGAATTAGCTCAACTTTGGGCAAACAGGAGAAAGCAGAATGATAAAGAACTTAAGAAGGCCTTTTATTTTAGTGACTGCATTGAAGAGAAAAATGGGAGAAATGAGATACATTTATTGAAACCAGATATTATACCCATCTATTAAATATCTCTCTTATTACATTGCTGATCTTAACATGATGAAAACAATAAATGTACAAAAAATATTTTGATCCAAAACATAGAAAATGAAGTTAACTTTGCAAACTATTCTAGATATCTAGCATGTATATAAGAATGCATTTTTGTTAACAGCAATTAAGGGATTTCTAGCTTTTTAAATTTTAATGTTCATACACATCTTAAAACCTGTTTGTCTTCTATAAAAGCAAATAAAACAGCATTTTTCAATTAATTTTATAGATAGACAAATTGATTCTGTATTGTATTCTATTAGATGTGGCGATGGACCAAATTAAAAACAAAACAAAACAAAAACAAAAGAGTCAGTGAATCAGGTTAGGTAACTCAAATAGAGCTTTAATTAATTCCATTAAGTTGCACTTCAAATGCAATGTACCCTGAAGAAAAATCCCTACAAATATTTTCAATAAACATTGTTTATCAAAGTAATTATGTTTTCCTTGGGGAGTTTCTGGTATTTTCTTTTTCAGTATGTGAAGGTTAAAGTAAAACAAACAGGCTTTATCTTTCAAACCTGCAAACTTCTTTGTTATATTGAAACTCCACTGATAATTGAACCATATAACTATATTAGCACATCTAACCAATGAAACGTGCTTCCAAATTTTTCCTCAAGAATATAATCATTTCCTTATAATAAAGTGGCAGTTTATTAGTGTCATGTGTGTTAAACCTGGTTTTAGTTCATACTACAACAATAGATCTTTATACATTTTGTTGGTTACTTGAAATGCTTAGAAGTCACCTTTGACTTTACAGAAGATTCATGATTTTTCTCATTTACAAACTATAGTTTACTGTTAGAGAAATATGCACATTTTAAATTATTTTACCCTTTGCCTTCCATTTCAGCTAACCTTTAGCAATGCAGGCCATGACCTCATGAATAATATTTCTGAAAATTTATCATTAACTGTGCAGTAAGCTAAATAATGCTCCCCCAAGAGAGCTGCATCATAATCCCCAGAGGATGTGAATGTTATCTAATATGGCAAGAGGCTTTTTGCAGATGTGATTAACCTGGATTTCATGTGGATCTGCTATAATTACAGGTGTTTTTATAAGAGGGATGAAGATCAGAGAAGCAGAAGGCAATGCGATGACAGAAGCAGAGGGAGACAGAGAATTGGGGCGGGGGAGGGATTTGAAGATGCTACACTGATGGCTTTGAAGGTGGGAAAGAAGCCAGAAGTCTAGGAATGCAAGGAATACAGCTCTAAAAATTGAAATAGAGTTAGAATAGACCAGGTAACGGATTCCACCACAGAGCCCCTCCAACACTGCACACTTGGGCTTCAGACCAGTGAAAACTGGGACTCTGACTTTCCAAAAATAAATTTATGTTGTTTAAACCTCCAAGTTTGCATTAACTTTTTATAGGAGGAGTGGAAACAAATACAACTAGTATTTACAGATAGATACAGATAATATTTTGTATTAAACCTAAAAACTTGTTAAATTGTAGATTCACATGCACTTTGCAAGAAATAACACAGAGAGTCAGTGTAACTTTAACCCAGTTTCTCCCAACAGGAACATCTTGCAGTATGGTACTATGTCACAACCAGGATGCTGACATTGACACAGCCATGACATAGGGCGTTATCACCACGGCAGGGATTTCTCATGCTGGCCTTTAAAAGCCACATCCATTTTCCTGTCTTCCCTACCTCCTACTGAACTCCTGGCAGCCTCTAACCTATTCTGTTTCTATTATTTTGTAATTTCTAAAATATGTAAATGGAATCATGCAGTGTGTAAAATTGTAGTATTATTTTTTCACTCATAGTTTTGGTTTCACAGTTAGTGGATTGCAGTATATTAAATAGTTTTATAAGTAACTGCCAAACCATTTCTTAATGTGATTATACCATTGTGCATTGTCACCCAAAATATATGAAATCATTTTTGCCAACATTTGTTGTTGTCACTTTTTTAAAAAATTAGCCATTCTGATAGATGTGATATCTCACTGATTTTATTTTGCATTTCCTAATGAACATATTTTCATGTTCTTATTCACCATCTATATATAATCAGCAATGAAGTAGCACATGTCTCTTGCCTATTTTCTAATTGGATTCCTTGTTTATTCTCTCTCTCTCTCTCTCTCTCCCTCTCTCTCTCTCTCTCTCCCTCTCTCTCTCTCTCTCTCTTTTTTTTTTTTTAAAGTGGGCTCTGCCCTGGGCCAACACAGGGCTTGAACTTGCAACCCTGAGTTCAAAACTTAAGCTGAGAGCAAGAGTGGGATGTTTAATTGACTGAATTACCCAACCATCCCTGTTTTTCCTTTGAGTTTGAGTTCTTTATATGTTCTAGACACTAGTCCCTTTTCTGGTATGTGGTTTGCAAAATATTTTCTCCTTGTCTGTAATTTATCTTTTTATTCTTTTAACAGAAAGTTTTGGCAGAGAAAAGATTTTTAATTTTGATGAAGTCCAATTTATCATTGTTTCTTTTTATGGACTGTGATTTTGGTTCAATTCTAAGACTTTTTTTTTTTAACCTACCTCTAGATCCTAAATATTTTCTCCTATTTTTTTCCATAAAGGGTTCATAATCAATTTTCTATTTCTTTCTGAGACTTTTCTGATTCTTTGCTAAGGCTCTCAATAATTTTCACCTGTTTTGAACATGCTCATAATTGCTCATTGAATCATGTTTAGGATGCTGTTTTAAAATAATTTAACAATTCTAACATATTTGTCTTTTTACTTTTGGCATCTGTGATTCCCATTTTTCATCCAGTGTGTGACCTTACTGTTTCTTGGTATAAGTATGAGTTTTCAATTGAAATCTGCACATTCCAGATATTACATAATGAGATTCTGAATCTTAGACAAAACTCTGTTCTAGTTAAATAGTGAAAATGTACATTTGCATCAACAGTGTGCAGAATTTATATGTGGAAAACTACAAAATTGTGATGAAAGAAATTAAAGAAGATCTAAATAAATGAAAGGATATTCTGTGTCCAAGGATTGCAAGAATTAATATTGTTGAGATACCAATCTTCCCAACTCTGTAAATGCAGTGCAATTCTAATCAAAACATGAGCAAACTATTCTGTAAATGCTGACAAACTGGTTCTAAAATTTATACGGAAAGGCTAAATATCTAGAATACACAACACAGTAACAAAGAACAAACTCAGAGGTCTCACTACCAGATTTCAAGACTTACTCTACAATTACTGTAATCAAAACAGCATGGTATTGGTGAGAGATTCAGCGTGTAGGCTGATGGAATAGAACAGATAGCCTAAAATTACACCACAAATATAGGCAACATATCTTTCATTAAGGAGGAAAAGTAATCCAACTATGAAAGATAATCTTCTTGGGGCACCTGGGTGGCTCAGTCATTAAGTATCTACCTTTGGCTCAGATCAGGATCCCTGGGTCCTGGGATTGAACCCCACATCAGGCTCCCTGCTTGGCGGGAAGCCTGTTTGTCCCCTGCTTGTGTTCCATCTCTCACTGTCTCTCTCTGTTAAATAAATAAAATCTTTAAAAAAAAAAGATAATATTTTCAGTAAGTTTTGCTGGAACAACTGGACAAACGTGTACCAAAGGAGAGAGAGAAACAGAGAGAGAGCAGGAGGGAGAGAGAGAGAGACATAAAGGAAAAAAAGAAAAAGAAAAACTCTATTCACAGACTGTACATCTTCTACAAATATTACCTTAAAATAAATCATAGACCTAAAGGTAAAATGTATAACTAAATATTCTGGCAAAAAACATAGAAAATCTAGGTTGCCTTGAGTTTGGCAATTAGCTTGAGGTACAATACAAAATCATGATTCATAAAAGCATAATTGGTAAGTTGAATTTTAGTAAGTTAATGCAAACTGTCTATGAAATAAGTTACTAAGAAAGTCAGTATATAATCAGTTGACTGGGAGAAAATATTTTCAAGACACATGATAAAGGAATTATGTACAAATTACAAAAATAAATTTTACAACTAATAGTAAGAAAAAATACCTAGGTAAAAATAAGGCAAGGATCTGAATAGATACCTTATCAAATATACTAGGATAGATACATACATATATACATAGATGAGAAATAAGCATATGAAAAGATTCTCAACATTATTTGCCATTAGAGAATTACAAATGAAAACAAGGATAAAGAAGGGCTGCCTGGGTCAGTTGAGCATCTGACTTTTGATTTCGGCTCAGGTCATGATCTCAGGGTCATGGGATAGAGCCCTACATCAGTTTCTTTGGGTTCTTTGCTCAGCAGGAATCTGCTTAGAACTCTCTTTCCCTCTCTCTCTCCCCTCCCCCTTCCTCTCTCTCTCAAATAAATACAATCTTAAAAAAAAAAATGATAAAGCACGACCACACCAAATTACAGGGGTCAAAGAACAACAAGCTGATAACAGCAATTACTATAAAGGATGTGGAACAAAAGGAGGCCTCATTCATTGCTTATGGGAACAATAACGGTACAGCCTTCGAGCCTTCATATGACAGTTTCATATGAAGCTAAACATGGTTTTACAATATGAATGGCTAATTGCACATCTAGGTATCCACCTAGCTAATTTCAAAACTTAAGTCCAACAAAAGCCTGCATGCTAGTAAGGAGCGGCTTACTCCTGATGGCTCCCCCAAAATACTGTGATACATTCATGTCATGGGCGTTTATTCTGTTAAAAAAAAAAAAAAACAACAATTACCATGTAGTGAAAAGACACTGGTAATGCAAAAAAGCACATTGCTAGGTAAAATAAGTCAATCTGATAAGGCTACATGGTGTATGATTCAATTATATTACATTCTAGAAAAGATGAAACTGTAGAGACAGTAAAAAGATTATTGTTTGCTGTGAGCTCTTGGGAAG
This sequence comes from Martes martes, assembly GCF_963455335.1. Lineage (NCBI taxonomy): Eukaryota > Metazoa > Chordata > Mammalia > Carnivora > Mustelidae > Martes > Martes martes. The sequence goes on along the minus strand of NC_137901.1, from coordinate 10,243,884 downwards.
AAGTGGGAGGTTAGAATACATGGAGTACAGAAGACTTTTTCAGGATAATTTAATTATTGTATAATAGTGTAATTGTGGATATACAACACCTGATTTGTTAAAGCCTGTTAAAGCTTTAAAACACAGTGTTCCTTACTGTATGCAAAATTAAAAAAAAAAAATCATGTAGGAAGTGGGTGATCCAAGGATAGAATGTAGAATGTGACAAAACAGTCTAACTGCATTACAAATATATACAACAACCTCATTTAATGTGGTGGGGTTGGTGGAAATTTTCTGACCTAAGTAACTGGAAATGAGTGGAGTCTGTAATACTAACTTCAAATGAAAGTATACATAAGCACTGTGCATGAGTTGATAAAGCCCTTCTCCACCCCCAGAGGTGTGGGTTATCAATTCTGCTACTGCTCTGTAGGATGATGGGAGCCAGGTTTCTCACTTTTGAGGTAGCAGTTTGCAGATAAGCATGGTTAGAATGATATATATTATAATGGTTGGGAGATATAGGCCAGCATGAACTCATAGACCTATTCATATATATGCACATATTGCATGCTGAAATATATAGACATACATGTGTGTGTATGTGTGTGTATATACCATTGTTTCTAATATATATATAATATATAATAAATATAATATAATACAATATAATATATATATGTATACGGATTAGTATCCAGCTACATTTTTCTGCTTTCTCAGTTGAATGTGCCTTAGAAACAATGGCATTCCACCAGCCATGAGCATGCCTAACACACAGATACTAGTTTTGAATACTATTCTCCATAAAAGAATAAAAGGTTCATCAGAGAAACGTCTGCTTCTAGGATTGGGCAAAGAAATATAAAAGATGAGGCTGGAACCTGTATTTTAGTGCTGGCAAGTAAGAGATGCTAAACATGCATGCACACATGCACACACCTATGAGTATACGTCAGAGGGACACTGGCCAAATAAGGGACCTCCCAACTGGCCAAAGCTGGAACAATTTTTTTTTTAAGATTTTTTATTTATTTATTTGGGAGAGAGGCAATGAGAGAGAGCATGAGTGAGGAGAAGGTCAGAGGGAGAAGCAGACTCCCCGTGGAGCTGGGAGCCCGATGCGGGACTCGATCCCAGGACTCCAGGATCGTGACCTGAGCCGAAGGCAGTCATCCAACCAACCGAGCCACCCAGGCGTCCCCAAAGCTGGAATAATTTTAACAACTAAAGTATCACTGGATTATAATCCAAAATATAAAACATGCATCTATGATTCTGTATGGGTGTATATAAATGTTTGGATAAATGGAGGATAAGAGACATTAAGGTTCATTCTTGGTGTTGTACATTCTGTGGTTTTAGGCAAAAGTATAATGATATGTATCCATCGTTGTAGTGTCATAAAGATTATTTTTACTGCTCTAATAATCTTCTCTAAACCGCCCTGTCCATTCCTCCCACCAACCAGAACCACTGTCAAACACTGATCTTTTTACTATCTCCATAGTTTTCTTTTCCAGAATGGCATATAGTTGAGTCGTACACTATATAGCCTTTAAAGACTGGCTTCTTTCACTTAGTGATACATATTTAAGTTTTCTCTATGTCTTTTCATTGCTTGACAGATTATTTCTCTTTAGCATTGAATAATATTACATTGTCTAGATACCACAGTTTGCTTATCCATTCATCAACTGAAGTACACGGTTGTTGGTAGTTGGTTGTTGGCTGGTTGTTTCCAAGTTTTTACAGTTAGGGTTGTTGGTTGTTTCCAAGATTTGACAATTGTGAATAAAACTGCTTGCAGAGGTTTGCTGTGGACATACACCCTCAAATCCCAAACAGACGTTTCTGGGTGGACATAGGCTCTCAAATCCGTAACAAAGAGTGTGGTTGATAGATCTTATGGTAAGAGTATGTTCAGTTCTATAAAAAATTACTAGCTTTCTTCCTAATGTGGCTCTGATGTTTTTAATTTCCAGCAGCAATGAATAAGTGTTCCTGTTCCTTCACATCCTTTCCAGCATTTGGAGATGTCAGTGCTTTGGATTTGGGCCATTCTAGTATATGTGCACTGGTATGTCATTGAAATTTATTTCTTTGATGACTTACAATGTGCAGCATATTTTCATAAGTTTATTTGCCATCTGTATATCTTCTTTGATGAGTTTCTGTTAAAGCCTTTGACCAATTTCTTAATCAGGTTGTCTTCTTATTGTTGAGTTTTAAGAATTCTTTCATATATTGGATAGCTGTCCTTTATCAGATGTGTGTTTTACAAATATTTTTTCCCACTCTGTGGCTAGTCTTCTCTTTCTCTTGACATTGTCTTTTGCAGAGCAGATATTTTTAATTTTAATGAAGTCAGCTTATCAATTTTTTTAATGGGTTGAGTTTCTGGTGTTGGATCTAGAAAGTCTTCTCAAACCAAGGATATCTAGAATATCACCAATGTTATGTTCTAGGCGTTTTAGAATTTTGTTTTACATTTTGGTCTAAGGTCCTACTTGAGCTAATTTTTGTGAAGGGAATAAGGTTTGTGTCCAGATTGATTTTTTTTCGAATGAGAATTTTGAGTTTTTCCAGCACCATTTATTGAAGAGACTATCTTTTCTCCATTGTATTGACTTTACTCCTTTGTCAAAAATTAATTGATTCTCAGGCGCCTGGGTGGCTCAGTGGGTTAAAGCCTCTGCCTTTGGCTCAGGTGTTGATCCCAGGGTCCTGGGATCAAGGCCCGCATCGGGCTCTGCTCGGTGGGGAGCCTGCTTCCCTTCCTCCCTCTCTCCCTCCGCCTACTTGTAATCTTACTTACAAGTAGGCCTGCGCCTACTTGTAATCTCTGTCTGTTAAATAAATAAATAAATAAAATCTTTAAAAATTTAATTGATTCTCTTTATGTGGGTCTTTTTCTGAGGTCTTGATGCTACTCCACTGACCTGTGTGTCTATTTTTTCACCAGTACTACACTGTCTTGATTATTGCACCTGCAAAGTAAGTCTTGAAGTTGGATAACATCAGTTTTCCAACTTTGATCTTCAATATTGTGTTGGCTATCTGGGCCTTTTGCCTCTCCATATAAACATTATAATCAGGCTGTTGATATCTACCAAATGACTTGCTATAATATTGACTGGGAATGCATTGAATCTATAGATCAAGTTGAGAATAACTGAAATCTGGTTAATACTGAGTCTTCCTATCCATGGAAATGAAATACCTCTCTATTTATTTAGTCCTTTTTTTATTTTATTCATGAAAATTTTGTAGTTTTCCTCATATTGGTCTTATGTGTATTTGGTTAGATTTATACCTAAGTATTTTATTTATTGGATGCTAATATAAATGGTGTTCTTTTGTTAATTTCGAAGTACATTTGTTCATTGTTGGCCTATAGGAGAACATGAACTTTATTATAATAACCTATATATCCTGAACCTTGCTATAATCAGTTGGTAATTTCAGGAGGTTTTTTGTTATTGTTATTAGTTTTTTAGAATATTTTACACAGAAAGTCATGCCAACTGCAAGCTAAGATTTTATTTCTCCCTTTCCAATCTGTATTTAATTTTGTTTTGTTGTTTTCTTGCTTTAGCTAGAATTTCCAGTATTTTGAAAGTAGTGTTGAAGGGGAACATACCTGCCTTGTATTTTATTTTAGGAAAGGAAGACCTTGAGTTTCTCACCATTAAGTATGATGTTAGATGTAGAATTTTTGTAGATATTTCTCATCAAGTGGAGGAATATCCTTTATTTTTAGTTTACTGAGGGATTTTATTATGAATCAGTGTTGGATCATTAAATGATTTTTCTGCACCTCTTGATATAGCCATATGATTTTTTTCTTGTGGATATAATGTAAATTGATTTTCACATGTTAAACCAGTCTTGCATACCTGTGAAAAATCCCACTTGGTTGTGGTATATTTTTCTTTTTACACATTGTTTTTTCTTTTTCTTTTTTTTTTCTTTTATTTCTCTCTCTCCCTAAAATTTTGTTAAAGATTTTTTGTATCTATGTTTGGAAGAAATGTTGTTTTATAGCTTTCTTACAATATCTCTGTCCGTTTTGGGTATCAGGATAATGCTGGCCTCATAAAGTGAATTATGAAGGGGCGCCTGGGTGGCTCAGTGGGTTAAAGCCCCTGCCTTTGGCTCAGGTCATGATCCCAGGGTCCTGGGATCGAGCCCCACATCGGGCTCTCTGCCTGGCGGGGAGCCTGCTTCCTCCTCTCTCTCTGCCTGCCTCTCTGCTTACTTGTGATCTCCGTCTGTCAACTAAATAAATAAAATCTTTTTTAAAAAATGAGTTATGAAGTATTCCCTCTTACTCTATTTTCTTGAAAAAGATTGTAAAGAATTGGTATAATTTATTCCTTGAATGTTGGTGACTTCACCAATTACCTGATCTAGGCTTAGTGCTTTCTGTTTTGGAAATTAATTATTAATTATTGATTCAAGTTGTTTTATAGGTATAGGCCTATTCAGAGCATCAGTATCCTCTTGTGTGTTTTTGTGAGATGGTGTCTTCTAGGGATTAGTTCATTTCATTTAGATTATCAAATGTGTGGTCATAAAATTGTTTATAATATTTGTTTGTTATCTGTTTACTGTCCGTGGGATCTGTAGTGATGTCCTCTCTTTCATTTCTTATATTAGTAATTTATTTCCTCTCTCTCTCTCTTTTTTTTTTTTTTTCTGTTAGCAAGGCTAAAGGCTCATCTATTCAGTAACATTTAGGTTTAGGTTTAATTGATTTTCTCTATTGATTTCCTATTCTTGATAGCACCGGTTTCTGCTCTATCTCATTTTTATGCTTCTTCTGATTACTTTGGATTTGATTTATTGTTCATTTTCTAGTTAAGATAGAAATTTAGGTGTCTGATTTTATATTTCTCTTCTTTTGAAATTATTTATTCAGTGTGATAAATTTCCCTCTAAGTACTGCTTTTTACTGCATTCCATGAATTTTATAACTTATATCTACATTTTCACTTAGTTCAAATCATTTTTAACTTCTCTGAGTTTTCTTTTTTGAACCATGTTTTATTTAAAAACTGTGTTGTTTAATCTCCACACATTTAGGGGTTTTCCAGTTTTCTTACTGTTATTATTTCCTAGTTTAATCCCACTGTATTTTAAGAGTAGACATTGTATTTTCAATCCTATTAAGTTCATTAAGGTATATTTTATCACCAGAAACTGACCTGTCTTGGTAAATGTTCCATGTGCACATGAAAAAAAAAATGTGTTTTCTGCTGTTGTTGGGTAAAGTCATGTACAGATGTTAATTACATTCAGTTGATTCATGTTGTTCTTGAGCTCAACTATGTCCTGACTGATTTTCTCCCTTCTGGATCTCTCCATTTCTGATAGAGGGCTGTTGCTGTCTGCAACTATATTAGTGGATTCATCTGTTTCTGTGTTATTCTGTTAGTTTTTGTCTCACTTAATTTGATGCATTGTGGTTAGGTTCATACACGTTAAAGATTCTAATAGTTCTTAGAAAATTGATCGATTACCATTGCATAATGTGCTTCTTTACCTTTTATAAATGTCCTTGTTTTGAAGTCAGCTCTGTCTGAAATTGATATAGCTACTCCTGCTTTCTTTGATTGGTGTTAACATCATATATTTTTCCACTCCATTTACTTTAAGTCTACAAATGCCTTTATATTTGATATGGATTTCTTGTAGACAATATACAGTTGGATTTTATTTTTTGATCCCTTTTGACAGTCTTTGTGTTTTCACTGGTGCATTTAAACTATTGACATTCAGAATGATAACTAATACAGTTAGATTCATATCGACCATACATTTCTTATTAGTTCTCTATTTTTTGCCCTTTTTCTTTGTTCCTATTTCTTTGTTCACTTTTTTTCTGCCTGTTGTAGTTTTTATTGAGTAATTTCTCTTTCTCTCCTTTCTTTCTCTCCTTTATCATTATATCAGTTATACTTTTAAAAAATATTTATTTTAGTGGTCGTTTTAGAATTTGCAATATACATTTACAGCTAAGCCAAGTCTGCTTTCAGATAACACTATATCACTTCATGGGAAGTGTAAATGCCTCCAATAATTAATCAGTACAGTTCAGGTTTTTCCTACCCAGCACTGGTGATCTTTGTTTCAGTTCACTAGTCTCTTCTGTGGTAAGCTGTGATTCCCTGCATCTGTCTGTTTGTCTTACTCATCTTGACAGCAGGGGTTTGACTTGTGTTCTTACTCTCTTATGGATCCAAGAGTTTGGTTTTTTTTTTAATTTTTCAGTCTGTTCAGCTTTGTAATTGTTATTAGGACCCAGTGGTGATGTCTGAGCTTCTTACCTACAGGACCACAAATTTTAAGTCTTGACTCTATTTTTAAAAATTTTTTCCTCTTTAAATTCTAGCCTCACTTTACTGTTGTACATGAAAATATGTGCATAATCTGAGGAGGCGTGGTTTGGAGGACTTAAAGAGAAGCTAAGGAATTTTCACCAATTTGGAGTTATATGTTTTCCAGAATTTCTGACTGTAGGGTACGCTAATTAAATTGTCATACAACAAATAATGGCTCCTGTTTGTAAGGCAGAATTGATATAATAGTTTAAAATGTTTATTTAAAAGAGATTTTAGTACTTGATATTTAAATTTGGTGGTAAATCATGGTAATCTAGTCAAGAAGTTTGTAAGTATTTAGGTTGTGAATATGTATTTCTTTTAAGGTATTTTGAATTATTCTATATGACTTAGTCTGTTCAGTTTGCTGTAACAGAACAGCATAGACCAAGTGGCTTATAAACAATAGAAGTTTATTTCTTTCAAACTGAAGGCCAGTAAGTGCAAAGTCAAGATATTTCTGGTGAGATCTCACTGTGTCCTCACATTATAAAAGAGACAAGGGAACTCTGTGTCTTTTGTAAGGGCACCAATCTTATTCTTGGGGCTCCATCCTCATGACTTAATCATCTCCCAAAGGCCCCACCTCTTAATACTACACTAGGGATTAGTTGTCAAGTTATGAATTTGGGGGAGAAACAAGAATTCAGTCCACTGCACTATTATTAGTAGTATTTTTAAAGATTTTATTTATTTATCTGAGAGAGGGAGAATGAGAGAGAGAGCATGAGAAGTGGAGGGTCAGAGGGAGAAGCAAACTCCCCGCTGAGCAGGGAGCCTGATGAGGAACTCGATCCCAGGACTGCAGGATCATAACCTTGGCCAAAGGTAGTTGCTTAACCAACTGAACCACCCAGGTGCCCCACTGCACTATTATTGATGCTATCTTTATTCCTGTGGGTTTAAAACGAGAGTAGTTTAAAAAAATAAACTCTTGTTACCTTTAAAACATTAAAAACAGTATGTTTTCCTTAAAGTCTATATTTTTGGTAAGTATGGGAATTTCAACTTGTAAAACTTTTTTTCTCAACCCAAGTTAAAGTGGTAGCAAGGGTAAAAACAAAACAAAGCAAAAACTTCTGAGTCAGCCTTCTTTTGTGCAATATAAAACAGAGAACCTTGGGGTAAAAGATTATTGCCTTCTGGAGGAGAACTATATTAAATACTATCTACTCAATTAAGGTTGATATTGAAACTGGCTCCGAAAAGTGAAAGTGGAATTGCCCTTTTAGGCTTTGACATTTTAAGGCGTGAATCAAAATCAGCACCGAGCAAAAAGGTATATAAACCAGTGACAGATCTGATGCCCAGAAGTGCAAGGAGTGAATGGTGTTTAGTGATTTGATTATCAAAAGGGCTTTGAAAAGCAGGTAAAAAATGAACCCAGGAGGGAAATTGGAAATGGGGTACATGAAATAAAAGACCTGGTAAGAACTACATGAAGAAGATTGATTTTGTTATCAGAGCTATATTTAAGTATTTCAGATTTGAGTCAGCTACTGCATTCCATTGAGTAGCAATGGGTTTAGGGATATAATTATATGTTTTTCTAGTTTTGAAAACACATAGAAGTGATGCAGAAAGAGGAATTTTCCACCAAAAGCCACCAATTTCTAGCAATCTAACAACATAAAATTCTCCTTTGAGTCTTCGTCTTTGACTAGCCTAATTGGGAGATCAAAATCACAGAAACTGCCAAAGTGCATTTCTCCCCAAATGGAAGTTGCCTATCTTCACTACCAATGTTCAATTTATCTCAGAACTTATTTTTTATTTTTTTTTATTTTTATTTTTATTTTTTTTAAAGATTTTTTTATTTCTTTATTTGACAGACAGAGATCACAAGTAGACAGAGAGGCAGACAGAGAGAGAGGAGGAAGCAGGCTCCCTGCTTAGCAGAGAGCCCGATCCGGGGCTCAATCCCAGGACCCTGGGATCATGACCTGAGCCGAAAGCAGAGGCTTTAACCCACTGAGCCACCCAGGTTCCCCAGAACTTATTTTTTAAATAGCCTTAATTGTATGGATGGTATATATAAAGAAACGAACCATATAAGTGAGACTTAGTTTACCAAATGAACATATTATAATTAATAGAGTTAATAAATATAAATTTATTCAGATTCTTGTTTTTTTATTTTTTTCAGTCTTTTGAAGTTAGCAAAATTTAAAAAATAAGTACAAGTGGTTACTGCAGTATATGTGTTCTATTTGAATGATTTTATTCTTCTTGTGATTCATTTATGAACCTCTGAATTTTAATCAGATAGCTAAAAAGTTGTGAAATACATTGCACAGTAATTGTAATAAACCTACTGACTTCTAATCTGCACTACTAGTTTACAAGATACTTTAAAAAATAGTTCCTGGCCACCTGAATGGCTCAGTCAGTTGAACATCCAACTCTTGATGTCAGCTCAGGTCTTGATCTCAGGGTCATGAGTTCAAGCCCTGCACTGGGCTCCACTCAGGGCTTGAACTAAAAACAAAACAAAATAAAATAAAATAATAAAATATATTTTCATAAATTGTTGCTGTGCCATAAGTTGAAAGAAGAAGGGAAGTGACTGAAGAGTTAAAGACAAAGTTCCCACGAGGTTATTGTGAGAATTAAACAAACGCGTGTGTCCATTTAAACTCCTGAGAACATTGGCCAGTAGATAAGAAGTACATTCTAAATGTATGGTAATATTGTTATTATGTAATGTAATTATTATCCTTGTTTGTTTTACTCTTGTTATTTTAACAAGGATGTTTGTGTACCATGCTTATAACATAAGTTTCAATCTTATTTATACGTTGTGGTTAATGCCTGGGCTTTCTTTATTGTGTTACACTTGCAGTATATTGCATAAAAGGTCCATAAAGAAAATGATTTTGATAATTTCTGAGAATTAAGTGGCAGCAAGTTTACTAACTATATTTATAGAAGACATATTTCTTACCTCAAACTAATACTTTCCCATTTAAAATGTTATTTTCTCTCCCTCTCTCTCTCTCTTTCTCTTTTTTAGAGACAGAGAGAGAGGGAGAGAGGGCATGTATAAGCAGGAGGGTCAGGGGAAAAGAGAGAATTTTTTTTAAGGTTTATTTATTTATTTGAGAGAGAGAGAGCAGGGGGAGGAGCAGAGGGAGAGAAAGAATCCTCAGGCAGACTCTCCACTGAGCATGGAGCCCCATTTAGGGCTCCATCCCAGGATCTTGCGATCATGACCTGAGCCAAAATCAAAAGTAGGCTGTTTAACCAACTGAGCCACCCAGGCACCCCTAAAATGTTATTTCCCATAGGAACTTATGGATTAAATACCAATAGGGAGCTCATGATTCCGATAGAACAGGGTCTCCACCTCCGTTCCTATAGGTTGTGTACTGCGCAGTTCTAAAGCCCACCATTCATGCCACAGTGAATTTGTTTGACATTTATAAGAGCCTTGCTCTTCGTTTAAGTACAACTACATGAAGTGGTCTGGGTTAAAATGTTAAAACTTACATTTCCTCTGATAGTACGTAAACACACTACTAATTCTGCCTTATTAGTGTGTATGGATTAAAATGTTACCAACATTTTAGTAATTAATTAATTCAGGACTATTTTCTATAGTCATTGTGTCAAAAATTTTCCTATCCAGCCCTTGTAGTAACATTGGGTTTTAATTATGATATATAAAATGAGAGTAAAAAACACCATTAGACAAATGGCTTTAAAAACCCATAATCACACAAGGACAAATGAACTAGAAGGGTAACAGAACACAAATACAGTTGTAGTAGTTGATTTTAACAAAGACGAGGAAATTGACTAGACTATGTTGTCAGAATGAAAGAGATGGAAGGATGTTAGCCCATTTTTCCTAGGAAGCCTTGGGAACTGTACGATCTTTTGTTGAGTTTGTTTTTTCTCTATTGGTTTAAAAATTTTTTTTTTTGCTTTTTTTTTTTTTAAGATTTTATTTATTTGACAGAGATCACAAACAGGCAGAGAGTCAGGCAGAAAGAGAGGGGGGAAGCAGGCTCCCGGCTGAGCAGAGAGCCCGACGTGGGGCTCGATCTCTGCACCCCGAGACCACGACCCGAGCCGAAGGCAGAGGCCTCAACCCACTGAGCCACCCAGGCGCCCCTTCTCTATTGGTTTAAAAATTTATATCCTATTTGCTCTCCAGTTCCAATTTATCTTACATGTATAGAAAATGCATTTGAACATTTTTAAAATCAGCATAAAAAAGTGAAATTATTGAAGTTTATCTTTCATAATCCCCCAGGAAAAAAATAGACTATCTCGACATAATATGTCCTCCTCTTGACCCAACATTCAAGATTTTTTTTATTTCTAAATGTATTTTTATTTTTATTTATTTTATTTTATTTTATTTTTTATTTTTTATTTTTTATTTTTATTTATTTTTAAGTTTCAAATTTCATTACTGTTTATATTTATTGCCTATATTTTCTATTTTAAAAAAATTGGAGTTTTATTAAACTTCATGACTTATAATCAATAAATATTCAGACAGAAATTTAAGCTTCCATTTGATTTTACCTAAATCATTTCATGAGAAATATTAAATTGAAAATTTCTCTATCTCTCCCTCTCTGCAAATACATATGGGCAATTTAATTATTTCACATTACTGTTTCTTTACACAGTAGACATGAGTAAGGTAAGATTGCCTTTATTTTTTGAGAATCTCTTCCTTCTTGCCCAAACACATATATGATAATTGCCTGTACATAGACATCTGAGGTTGTACATCATCCTTTGCTATTATGATGTCATTGATTCTTGGTTCTAAACATGGTTCCCTACAGAAATGAAATACCAAGATGATGATGATAATAGTAATAATTATTAGCTATTTTTTCTTTGTGCCGTTGTCTGATTTTGAGTACTTAATTATACTCATGAATATTCCATTCCTCATATTTTAATTAATATATTTTATTTTATAGCATTTTTATTTTATTTTAAATGTTTATTTACTTATTAGAGAGAGAATATGAGCGGGAGCAGGGGGAGAGGCAGAGGGAGAGGGAGAAGCAGACTCCCACAGGGAACCTGATACAGGGCTCCATCCCAGGACCCCAAGATCATGACCTAAGCCAAAGTAAGATGCTTAAGTGACTGAGCCACCCAGGTGCCGCAATTTTAGAGCAATTTTAGAGGAAGAACAATTTAGAGCAATATATTTTATTTTTACAGAAAAACTGAAGAACAAGTAGACAGAGCTCCATATACTTTTCCCACCCTCCTCCCTCTGCCCAGTTTCCTCTGTTATTAACCTCTTTCAATTGTGGGGGTATATTTGTTGTAATTGATGAACCAATACTTAAGTAGAAACTTTAACAACCATGTATAGGATCTTTGAAATAAAAATTACAATATACTGATGGAAAGAGTAAAACCAATTTTTAAAAATGAGGAGATGTACTGTGTTTATGGAATGTAACACTCAACATAATAAAAATTATCTAAAGGTTTAGTGTAATTATTATCAAACCCCAGAAACAATTTTTGCCTTTATAAACAAGGTTATTCTAGTCCAAAATTTGGGATCTGTCAGTGTTACCTTTTTCTAAAATTTATAGGGAAAGGTATAAGCTGTAGAAAAGAAGGGTAAAGTAGGAAGACTCATTAACTATAATATTAATCATTATTTCATATCTAAGATAATCAAGGCAGTATTGTATTGGCACAGATACAGACACATGGGTTAATAGAACAGGATAGATAATCCAGAAGTAGACCTACATGTATATGACTAACCGATTTTTGAGAAAGATGAGAAAGTTCAATGGAGGAAAGATTAGGGAAAAAAGTTCTTAAACCTGACAACCAATTCATATCAATAAAAGGAAAAATTGATTAATTGGGATTCATAAAAATGAAAATTATGTTCCATCAAAGTCACTATTATGAAAAGACAAGCTACAGACTAGAATAAATATAGGTGACATATCTGAAAAAAGACCAGGACTTAGAATGTCTAAAGAACTCACAAAACAATAGTAAATAAATGGTCTAATTAGAAAATGGACAAATGGCATACACATTTCAGTGAAGAGGATCTACAGATGGTAAATAAGCACTTGAAAACATGTTCAGTATCACTGCCAATTAGGAAAATGCAAATTAAAGCTGCAATGAGATGTTACTACATACTTAACACAAAAGATAAAAATAGTGATAGCCTCATATTCTGATTCATTTATTCCATCTGCAGGTTAATCTGTAATTATATTAATAATATTTTCAATTTAAAAAGTCCATGTATAGAACATTCATGAGTCCAGTATGTTTCTTTTGTTCTAAGAAGGATAATTCAAATTTATCTATGCCTTTAAAGAAACATTGTTGCACCTGACTACTGATGAGACTATGAAGATGAACTTTGATAATACCAAATCACTGATTTCATTTTCGATAAAGGTTAAAAATAAATATCTGAGTTTGCCCAGGTTGAACTTGCTTTAGAATTGGTTCTTCCATGTCTATCAATGGACCTCAGTGAGACCAAATTCTTTGAGTGTTATAAAAATAAAACACAGGAGTATTTTAGTTACACTGTATTCCCTTTCTGTAGTGATATCAACAATACAGTATAGATGAGGCAAATATGTAAGGAAGGAGCTAGGAAAATCATTAAATTTTAAAATTTGATTTATGGTGTTTTTCAAAGTGTATTATAGGTACTTAATATAATAAATCATAGTTTGCATAAAATTACAAAAATAAAAGTAAACATCTGTAATATGGTTTATACATGTGAATTCTGTACAAGCATGTGCAAATTAGAAATCTGTATAATCTGTTTTACTAATATTTATTAAAATATAATTTTATATTTGTTGGCTTTAAAAGCTGCCCAGTAGGGTCTGAAATTAAGAAACACTATACAAGGGGTGCCTGGGTGGCTCAGTGGGTTAAGCCTCTGCCTTCAGCTCAGGGTCACGATCTCAGGGTCCTGGGACAGAGCCCTGCATTGAGCCCTGCATCGAGGGCCCTGCATCAGGCTCTCTCTGCTCAGCAGGGAGCCTGCTTCCCCCTCTCTCTCAGCCTGCCTCTCTGCCTACTTGCAATCCCTCTTTCTCTGTCAAATAAATAAATAAAATCTTAAAAAAAAAAACATACAAGAATGATGAATAATCACCAAGATTCCATCAACAATTATGTTGGCACTAATTCCGTTTTCCTGGCAAGCCTCTCCTTTCTCTCCAATCACTCTCTTTCCGTCTTGCTCCGCAGCACTTGCACCTCCACCCTACCAAGCACACTTATGGAATGAAGCATGTTGTTATAGATGCATATGGAAAGAATGTTCTTAGAAAAAATGAGAAGAAAGGGTCAGATGGATAGATTTTTCCTGCAGTGTTCAGAGAGCAATAGTTCATGTTGCATGTGGATTTGTTAAAGAAACAAAGAGCCAGTGACATTTAGCATGATCCTCAGGAATACATTCTAAATATAAATCCTGTACTTACTGTACCTGTTTTAGGGTGTAGAGACATTGCTGTGATATTGGTATCTGGTTAGAACTTGACTACCAATAAAATCTAGGGAAGAAGATAGGAAAAATAGACCCTACTATGGAATTTTATACATATTTTATACAATTTTATTGTAGTTTATGCAACTGAAACCAGAATTTTTTTGCCATGTTTATGGTGAAAAAAAAAATCACTTAGGTGTACTTTCTTCTGTTTGGTACATATGCTTACTACTACACTTAGTGATCAATAAAAAATAAATGAAGTCAGGACTTGGGACCTATTACCTTGACATTCTATGTATAGGGCCCTGACACATGTTCCAAAAGAAAATCACTCAATGTACTACTCACTACCTGTCTCATGATCCATCCATGCTACCAGCCCCTTAAACTCTAGGTTCAGGGGACTTTCTTGCTTTCTTAAAATCCCCCTTCATTTGATTCTAAGCTGTATATATTTTTTTCTTTGTTGAGTGCTCAACAATTATGGTCTTTACCTATAATCTGATTTCTTTGTTTTAAATACTTATGAACTTTCTGATTTTCTGGTTTCTTAAGAGTATCTTTCTTTGTTATCTATGTTTTGTTAAAATGTCATATATTTCTTTTTTATTATGATCTATTGGAAATGGAGAAATCATGTGTTATTTCATATTATCATCTTGAAAGTGAATATTGCTCTCTTATTTTGTTTTCTCTTGAGTGAGTAGAAGAGTTTATACAGTAACAATCATTATTATTATAATTGTCATTTATTCAGTGCTTATTAATGTCAGACATTGTAGTAAAAAACCCTGAATATTAAATATTTTAGTCCTCACAAGTCCTCCGGGAGCTAAAGTTATTTTCCCATTTTGTAGATGAGAAAGCTAAAGCACAAAAATGATATGTTACTTTTCCAAGTTACAGAGCAATAAGATGCACAACTAAGTTATAAAACTATACAGAATTACTTTAGAGTCCACATATTAACTACTGCAACCTAATGTTTCACTATATGCATTTTATATATGGCTTTTTATTAACCATATAAAATGTAATTGTCAGCCATTAATATTATTATGGCTGTTTAAAATCTTAATTTACAAAATATATTGTGAAAAATGACAACGGGAAAACATCATGCTAGCTTCATTGCGACTATAATTTTAACTGTCCTCTCTGCTTGTCATTGAGGTTCAGTAAATTTATATAGCGAAGAATAATTGGCTCATTATGATGGAAAGAGCTATGGTAAGGAAAGTCTTTTAATTATTTATAATAAATTACTTTTGTGTTGCCAGTTTTAAATTAGCAACTGTGTTTAATAACAGGAACATGTCTGTGCCACAATCCAGATTCATACACACAGGGAAGGTTATTTTAGTAATATGAATGTCACAAATATTTTCCTTAACATCATTAAGTATCCCATTTCTTCATCTTCTGTCCAATCTTTCCCATTATTTTGCTTTGCATCATCTTGTTTACCTGATCTCTCTCAGTATCGCCAGAAATTCTAAAGGTTATAATTACAGATTAAGCAATTGCTTTATATTTTTTAAAGATCTATTTATTTATTCATTTTGGAGAGAGAGAGAGCACCCCTGGGGGTAGGAACAGAGGCAGAAAGAGAGAATCTCAAGCAGGCTCCCTGCTGAGTGTGGAACTCAAAGTGGGGTTCCATCTCCGGCCGCTGAGATCATGACCTGACCAACAGCAAGAATCCCAACACTTAACCAACAGAGCCATCCCAAGAACTGATATATTTTGGAAACAACAGTAGAATCAACTATAATCCTTAGATTGAGAATGAGTACTTATGATTTTGTCTTTATTTGGTCATTCAGTTATTCAACAACATAAACACCAACACAATGTATAAAGCAAAGTACTAATATCTGAGCCAAATGAAAATGAATATGATGCAGTCTCCATAGTAACATAATCCAGTGGAGGAGAAAACCTTATAAACAAGTAACTATGATATCAGGTAAAGTGAAAAATATAACTTATGCTATTGTGGACTATGTGTGATAGGACAGAGATGAAATATATATTCATCCAACTGCAGAAAATATGAAACACCAGCAAACTGTCAAAATCCTATGAAAGGACCTCTCCTATTTCACAGGGCGGGGGGTTATCTCTGAAAGTAAAACCCAAATATAGAATGCACATGACTGTCAAAGTGTGTCATGTCAACATCAGTTGAAAGAATAGATAAGAATGTGTACACTCAAAATAGTTAATATTTCTATACAGATTTTTAGAAGATTTAAATATTCTGCAGAAGCTTGGCATTTGTTAGCTGAACCCGGAGACCTGCACTAGCTTTGACAGGGAGGAAGTTAGGGTCTGGTATGTTGTTTTTCTCAGAGAAACTTGCAGTTCAATTATACACAGTGGGCAGTCGATACAACCCTTTTGAATTGAGGAATATTTCAACGGGAAATAGAAATGAGGGGAGAAAAGATACTTTTTTGAGATTTTGGCATATTCAGTTGTGTGCAAAAAAAAAAAATAATCTTTCAGTCTGGCTTCACGGGTTTAGCACGCATTATGGGACAGGTGCAGCTCTCGGGACTTTAGATCTACTAACTCGTCAATGCTCAAAACAGCACTCTGAGGGCAGCAAAGGAAATGTGAGCATGGGAAGGTTAAATAAGTGCCTCAGAGCATTACTAGGAATTACAGTACTTGTTACAAATCCAAGAACCTGGCTCTAGAATCTGTGCAGTTAAATACTATGCTATGCTGCCTCACTAAAATAAATAAATAAAGAAAGAAAGAAAGAAAGATAAATAAATAAAAACAAATATGCAAATGAAAACAAACAGTTCCTGATTGTCAGTTATATTGCTTCTAATATTTAAAAAATATTTTTGTATTTTGTGTATTAACTTGAACAGCAGAAACTGCCATCATTATAGTGTCTACTAGATGAAGTTAGAGTACACAGATGAACTCTAAGTAGAACTAGATTTATACTAGTTCAAATTTAGATTGCTTATAAATTTTTATTTATAAAGATAAGATTTCCTAAATATAGAAAATTTAGAGTATCTACAAGAGTAAAAATATATATAATTCAATACACATTAATGATAAATATATATGATTTAATTATTTCTGCATAATAAATGACAAAATAAATCCTGATGTTTGTTACATTAAACTTCTAATTTGTTCTATACTTATGTACATACCTAAACATATAAGCACATATATGTTCAGCAAAATAGAACCATAGCATATTTTTTTAAATCTCTTATCATTTTGTTATTATTATTTTTTTATAAACATATAATGTATTTTTATCCCCAGGGTTACAGGTCTGTGAATCAACAGGTTTACACACTTCACAGCACTCACCATAGCACTTACCCTCCCCAATGTCCTTAACCCCAACCCCCTCTCCGACCCCTCTCTCCCCAGCAACCCTAAGTTTGTTTTGTGAGATTAAGAGTCACTTATGGTTTGTCTCCCTCCCGATCCCATCTTGTTTCATTTATTCTTCTCCTACCCCCCTAACCCCCCATGTTGCATCTCCACTTCCTCATATCAGGGAGATCATATGATAGTTGTCTTTCTCTGATTGACTTATTTCACTAAGCATGTTACCCTCTAGTTACATCCACATCGTCGCAAATGGCAAGATTTCATTTCTTTTGATGGCTGCATAGTATTCCATTGTGTATATATACCACATCTTCTTTATCCATTCATCTGTTGATGGACATACAGGTTCTTTCCATAATTTGGCTATTGTAGACATTGCTGCTATAAACATTCGGGTGCACGAATTAATTCGGGATCACTACGTTTGTATCTTTAGGGTAAATACCCAGTAGTGCAATTGCTGGGTCATAGGGTAGCTCTATTTTCAACTTTTTGAGGAACCTCCATGCTGTTTTCCAGAGTGGTTGCACCAGCTTGCATTCCCCCCAACAGTGTAGGAGGGTTCCCCTTTCTCTGCATCCTCGCCAACATCTGTCATTCCCTGACTTGTTAATTTTAGCCATTCTGACTGGTGCGAGGTTGTATCTCATTGTGGTTTTGATTCATATTTCCCTGATGCCGAGTGATGTGGAGCACTTTTTCATGTGTCTGGTGGCCATCTGGATGTCTTCTTTGCAGAAATGTCTGTTTGTGTCTTCTGCCCATTTCTTGATTGGATTATTTGTTCTTTGGGTGTTGAGTTTGCTAAATTCTTTTTTTTTTTTTTAAGGTTTTATTTATTTATTTGACAGACAGAGATCGCAAGTAGGCAGAGAGGCAGGCAGAGAGAGAGAGAGAGGAGGAAACAGGCTCCCCGCAGAGCAGAGAGCCCTATGTGGGACTCGATCCCAGGACCCTGGGATCATGACCTGAGCCGAAGGCAGAGGCTTTAACCCACTGAGCCACCCAGGCGCCCCTTCTAAATTCTTTGTAGAGGAGAACACAGGCAGCAGCCTCTTCGACCTCAGCTGCAGCAACTTCTTCCTAGGAACATCGCCAAAGGCAAGGGAAGCAAGGGCAAAAATGAACTATTGGGATTTCATCAAGATCAAAAGCTTTTGCACAGCAAAGGAAACAGTTAACAAAACCAAAAGACAACTGACAGAATGGGAGAAGATATTTGCAAACGACATATCAGATAAAGGGCTAGTGTCCAAAATCTATACATATTTGATTTAAAGTTTATGTTTAGAGGTTTATAGTTTTGTGTTTTACTTCTACGAGTGTTACATTATTACCACTTTTTTTGTCTTACCATGATCACCATTCTCTATCTCCCTTCCTTCCTCCCTCCCCCTTCCCCCCTTCCTCCCTCCCTCCTTCCTTCCTTCCTTTCAATTCTTCTTTCTTTCTTCTTTCTCTCTCTTTCTCTCCTTTACTCTCTCTCTTTTCCTTCCTTCCCTTGTTCCTTCCTTCCTTCTTTCCTTCCTTCCTTCCTTCTTTCCTTCCACACAAAGCTACTTGGGATGCCTATGCCTACACAAATTTATGCACATGTAAGTTGGCTGTACAGATACCTATGTGAACCAAACAAAAAAGGAACAAAAACCAAACCCCAAAACTAAAGTTCTCTGCCCATATAAGACTTTAAATTTTATGATAATAAAGAAATAAACACATTAAGACAGCAGATAGTTATAGATTTGAGTAAGAATAAAAAAGGAAGTTAATGGGGTAATAAGATAACATTGATTTATAGTCTAACCCACTTAAAGATTGATTTAAGTATTGGTAATAAATAGAGAAACTTATCTGACATTTACTTAAGCTAATGAGATTGGTGTATCACCTTCTTCTTAATGCATGAGTTGATTTGGTTATGTGCTATAACTGAATTACTACAAAAGTAAGCTCAGTTGTGTAAAAACAATATTTTATAAATATATAAGAAAACACCTGATTAAATCACTTAGATATTTATTTTCTCTAACTGTAAGGTCATCAACATGCCTTATAGCCCTACACATTTTCAAATGTGCTAATACATTATTGAAGAGCTAGCAAATACATGATTTCCATTAATCTTCATAATACTAATGTACACTATCCCATTAAATTATAAAAATATATTTTATATATAATTTTATATATAAATTATAAATTATATTTTTATAATTTATATATAATATATATTATATATTATAAAAATAAAATATTAAAAATTATTAAAATCATTTTAAAATTTATATATAATTTATATACATATTTTTAATATATAAATTATAAATTATAAAAATCTAAGTCTCAAAAGTCACTGACTTGTCCAAATCATATGGCTAATCACATACAGTAAATCATCTCTGTTTCTTTCTCTACTATGGATTCATCTAGCTGGGGGAAAATGCCTTCAATAGCATCAGATCAACTTATATGCTAGTTCTTCCCATTTGGATCACCAGTGATCCATTCTTCCTCTGTTAAAGCAGACTGTGTTCTTGTAGCACAGTGTACCCGGGAAACTTTTATTAAACAGACAAATGCAGCAATATTCATTGTAAAATAATGTGAACAGAAGTTCATTCTGATATCTACCACTACTTCAAACAGCATTCCAATCCAATCTCTGAATCCCCAGGATGCATTTATAGGCTAGGTTCTATTATTACACCCACTTTTCAGATGAAATTCTGAGGCTTAAAATTAAGTACCTTGCTTGTTAACTTACAGTTTATTGCAGAGTCAGAATTCAAACCCTGGTTATCTCACCTCAAGGCCTGAGCTCCTACTATCTCACCCTGTAGCATGGCTTTTCTTAGCCACTAAGTTGCATAAATTCAGTTAAATCATTTAACCTCTTTGTGATTATGATCTCCTTTTGTTAAATGAGCATATCTTTCACTAACCAGCTTGGAAAAAGTAAAAGGGAGCCATAAAGACCAGAATGTGCAAATAGTAAACAAGACACAAAAATAAATTGAAATATAAACTCAATCTCTGTAGTGGTAAAAAACATATTATTATTAAAATGAAAATACATTTAGCAGTTCAAAATCTTTTCCAGCAAAGGCCGAATGACTCTTGGAGATGACAGTCAGTCTTTGCAGCATTGCCAAAAAGTGATAGGCAGTTGACCTTGAAGTCATTGAGTGACTTGAATATTAAGTTTTTCTCTGTTCTCTTCTTAACTTCACTGTCAGCACTTCAGCTTAACTTAGTTTCTGTTTCATTAATTGGTTTAGCATAGTTAAAAGAGCCTGCGTATTTATACCTAAATCTTGATAAATATGGCATGTAACTTTCAAGGGCATAAAAGATATTGAACTCATATACTCATGGTAGTGAATCTTTATTTCTTAAATTTCCTAATTGAGTTCTCCTTCCTACTAATATTTATATAAAATGTTTCACAGGGTTATTAAAATTTATATTTTGCAGGCTTTCAAACCCAATTTAGGGATGAGAAAATTAGTTCTCAGTGTACTTAAGTGACTAATTCAAAGTAGTATATTTGAAGCAAAATTAATTCAGAGCATTGAATCCTTATGCATCTCTTCTTTAAGATTTTGCTTTTTAGTTTTGACTGATATATATATGTGAAGATTTTTAGTTCATCTTTATGATCATAGTGTTTTATTTTCTTAAGATCTGTCTTAACTAGCTGATTTTGAGAAAAATCTCCTAGTACAATTACTTTTAATGACTTCAAGAATGCAGCAGTCATAAACATGATATCGATATCCTTTAAGTATTTTCTCCCTCCATTTTAGGCTGTACCGCATCACTTCTCATGCTGGAAGAAGAGAGAAGGAACACACTTCACTTGTTCACATAACCACAACAGCACCTGTCACTTCTTCCATTCTAAAGGTGCTGTCAGGGAAGACATTGGCAGGGTGTTAGAACATAGCATCTTATGTCAAGGACTTTATCATTCAGGAAGAAATATGATAGATCTTTTTGGCACATTTATAACAGCCGGGTTATTTTTGACAACACAATTGAAAAGTGAGTTTCCACCATTAAACTGTAATATGAAAGGTGTCACAAAGTCTGTGATCTCTAACAATACAGAGTATCAAGTTGTAAACAGTAGCTTTTGTAGAAAACATAGAGTGTGAGGAAGTGCTGTAGTCGCTCTTTGGAAAGATTCTAAAAGGACTATGACTAGCGAAGTGGGATTATCTTCGCCCTACAGTGTTTGCACCATGGGGAATAAAAAGTTGTTTCTCTGGATTCCACCTTGCCACAAAGCTCTGACACAGATATGCATCCCAGGCCTTGAGTCCCAACCAGCAGACTTCCAATACCCTAAACCCCTCTTCACACCTCCTGCCAGCCTCACCCAGCCTGCCAGGCAGCACCTTCCCATGCAGACACTGTGCTTCAGGGCCCCAGACCACTGGCTGGCAAGAGCAGCAGAGTCGGGAACTCTCTCTGTACGCCCACTCACTCGCCTTGGCTAGCCTGCACCTGCACCTGCCCACAGCTGTGCATCTAGGAAACCCGGGAGGTTACACTCAGAGGGCCACACTGCTTCTCCAGAGAAGTCTGAGTCCAAGCACTGGGAAGGAATTCTGTTTCAGAGTGTATTCTGTCATTGGGTACCCCTCCTCGCCACTAGAGCAGCCATTCATGTTCTCCTGACACAGGTATCCTTCCTTCCCCGTTATACGTAAGAATTCGTACTAACCTGCCTCTGTCCAATGTACAGCTTGGTTTCTGTTTCTTATTTGAACATTGATGAATGTAGTCAATAAATAGTAATTGCTAATATTTATTGAGGGTTTTTTAATGTTCAAGAATATATATAAATACATATCAAAAATATAAATACTCACATATTTAAAAAGGAAACAGTATCAGAGAGTGTAAGTGTCTCATCAAAGTGATAGAGTTGAGATTCTAATGTGGACGGTAAGCTGAGAGCCTGTGCTCACAATCTTACATACAACACTTCCAAGAAATGTTTTGAAATTGACCTTTCCAAAGGCATTTCTCTGAATGTTTTTTTGTTGTTTCCATAGCCATATTTGTTATTTGGCATCAAATAGTTCCCTTAATTTTTCTTCAGTTTATAAAATACAGCTATAACAACTTTCCGTTGATTATTTGCCTGATCATTTTTAGCCCATCACTTGAAATTTATTCCTCTCTTAAGCATATATCTTATATGTGACTTTATCAAATAGTGCATCTCTTACAATTTACATCTATTTAATTGGAAACATAGTTCATTTATAATTAAAGTAACTAATTAATTTTACCTTATCTCTGCAATAGCCATATGCCCTTTTCATATCCCACTTTTTGATGTTTTGGTTTTCCCTTCCTTTCCTCTATTTTGTTAAAATGATAGGGGGTCTTGGTTTTTGGTTTTGTTTTTTTAAAGATTTTATTTATTCACTTAAGAGAGAGAGAATGAGAGGAGAGAGGGTCAGAGGGAGAAGCAGACTCCTTA